>NC_133205.1:40695512-40918012 GCF_958299795.1 Porites lutea
AGTTTCGCTCACATTAGGGAGAACAGATACACATCATTCAGGAACGAATATGAGACAGTTCTGTCTGTCGGGTAAGGCCGGAAGGTGGACGAGGAAACAAGGAGCTTCAGAACGCAATTTGTTCCTGCCTCATGACGACCTGTCATTTGTAACGCAATCTTCCTCAAAGAAAGACCTCTGTGCGACCCCATTACGCCAGGTTCAGGTGATGAGTATACAGTGACCACACCAAACAACCCATATATTGGCCAAAAAAGACACATGGACCCGGGGGGAACACTTTTGGGAAGTTTGGGAATGGATGTACCGATGAGGCCTGCAACCGTTCGTTTCGCTTCCCTGTTTAAGACGAGAGGCCTTTTGTCATGATCCTGATTCATTTCATTTTGCATAGAGAAAATTAAGTATTTTTAAAAGAAAACATCATCATAGAATTAGAGTTTTAAAAAAGAAAGAAAGACATTGCTAGTATCACACATGTAGACGACGCACAGCCAAGCAGTTCGGAAAGACACCCTTTTTAATACAATGGAACCCGGTTAATACGGACACCGAGGGGTTAGTTTTAGAGACAATATATGAGATATCCAGTGTTGAAGCCAAACGTAACCGTAAGCGGTGAATGCAGTTAGAGAAAAATGAAGGCAGTGCAACATTAGAATCATCGAAAGAATTTTCAATGGACTATTCCGCAAACATGTCTTTTAGTTATATCGCTTTTTGTCTGTTTGTTTGTTTATTTATTTGTTTGCTTTAAATAATAAATGGAATAATTTATGTGGAGAGAAGACTCAGAAAAAAAATAAATTTTCTAATTTTCCGCTGCTAATAACTGGAGTGAAGTAAAACTAAGAACCCTCCGTAAAAGCTTCAAACCGACTACCAAGGCTTATTTCGACATGTTAGGAAGTATCTTCCACTCTTTGTTTTATTCCTCTACAAATAACACTCGTTATGAATTGTTGACTTGTGCACCTACAAGAACGGTTTATTACATACCTTAACTCGTGTGTAGGATTCATTGAGTATTGCAATCAACGTGTTAAGACCCACAAGAACCGCTACAATGTTGAACAAACCAAACAACGTCAAGGCCGTTTTCGAGATGCCATTGTAACCCTTCTCTTCAATCTTAAAATCATTACGTTCACTCATCCCAAAAAGCGCCCAGAATATTAAGTTTGCACTGTTATCTAACCTAAAAACAGAAAAAAATTATTTAGCAATTATTGAATGAGACTGTTATCCATTTCAGCCTGTAACAAACTCCTCGATCTGCATAGTCTTTTACATCTTACCAAAGCAGAATATTAAAAATATTTATTATTCATTCAAAATATTTCCCCAATTCTGATTGGCTAAAAGCACACGCATAATTCACCATAACCAGTTACTGATGACCAAATTTGGAAGAATTTTGTGTTTAACGAGGAAATGACGTCGAAAATGCAGCCCGCTACAGGTTAAGGCATCATTACCGAGAAGACCTGGGGACGAGGTTGAGTTGATTGTCCTTTTTTTAAATTTCCTCACTTTAGTAAACAACTTGCGCTTATAGTTTGTAAGGTTTTTATTGATATGGACAGCATTTCTAGCAAGAAAATACTGATTAAGACTTGAATGATTTTAATCACTTCTTCGGTTTGTGTGATTTGAAAACGAACGATAATGGCTTTTGGACCATTATTGTTCCTGCCATACATTCTGTGCCAAATGTCAATGTCGTTTGGTGATATATGCACATTGAAAATTTTTCCTAACTTGATGACATTTCAGCAATGTTCTCGTCGGCTCTTTCGGCGATTCCATAGATCTCTAGATTGTCAGTTTACGTGTGTAGTGCTCTAAGTCATCAAGTTGGTTTATTTGCCGTTCCGTTCCATGTTGTCGACGTCCTCAGTCTCCCGTGTCATGGAGTGAATCTTTGAGCGATGGCGATGCCACTTCTTCCCTGAATTTATTGTTCTCTTTTTTAAGGGACTCTAACTCGCTGTTATTGAATTCTAAGGACTTCTTCAGCTCTTTGTATTGCGTTCTTAAATCTCAATTTTCTTCCAAAAGCTCACTGATCCGCACATTAACATCACTTTCAATGTCGCTCAAGTGTTCAAACGTCTTTCGTCGTATGACAGCTCCGCTGTCCTCGTCGCCTCATTTTTTGACATTTTTCTTTAAGCGAAAATAAGAAAATTGCGGAGTTCTCTGAAACACGTCAATACATTGTGCGAGTCTTCCCAGTCTCCATTCATACCATCTCGTAAATTTTCCCCAGAACTTAACATCGACAGTTTCTCGGTACACTTTCAGAATGTGAACATCGAGCTTTTTTTGTATTCGTTTCGTTTATTTATGATCATTAATTCGGCTGTTTCGGCTTCGGATAACAGTGAATTCTTTCCCCATTTTCTTGAGTTCTGGAAGCGAGTGAAACCAGCCAGTCTGCTACGTGGGCAATATACAATCATTGACGTCGGAGGCATTGCATTGGCTATAATGAATGCCTGCGTTTTCTAAATTTGGTCAGCGACAGCTGGTAATGAAGATTTAGCCGAGGGATTTAAGCTGCTTAGAAACGGCGAAATATTTTAAATGAACAAGGATAGTAATTTTTGAGGAGGCTCTTGACTAGATAAGATACTTGATCAAAGAACGCCGCGCCGAACATAGCTAAAACACGTTTACCTGCATCGATGTTATATTTATGTTCGATTTAGGTTTGTCCAGCTCCACGAATATTCTCCAAATAAAAGATGTCGCACTCCGACTTGTCTTCTTGATGTTTTTGCCATGTTTTTAGCTATTTCGCCTAGTTCCAGTTGTAATTCTTACTCTTGAAACGAGTGAAATGTTCGCCATTTTTTTTTTGTCACAACCAAAAACAACTCAACCTCGTCCCCAGGTCTTCTAGGTAACGATGCCTTAACCTGTAGCGGGCTGCATTTTTGACGTCATTTCCTCGTTAAACACAAAATTCTTCCAAATTTGGTCATCAGTAGCTGGTTGTGGTGAATTATACGTGTCCTTTTAGCCAATTAGAATTGGGGAAATATTTTGAATGAATAATAATACATTTTTACTGTTTTCGATGCGGCGTTTTTCAAATCGTATTCCTTAAATGACTGACAACAGTCTCGTCAAGTCATTAGTAAATGCCATGTAAAACAGAAATACTTTTAAAGTTTCACTGTCTCGCTTTTCCTCTTTTGCTGAGGTAGAATCGTAATTGTCTGGCTTGCGATAGACCGAATTGTCGAATTAAAGCCGCATTTTGCTGATTGGTTGCGACGTTTATTCGAGAAAAGCATTTGCAATAAGACATTCTGCCTCCATCTGAGTTGTTCAGTCAAGGACGGAGTTTGTTCGAGGGCAGCGTTTAATCAAGTAAATAACATATTTTTTCACTTCTCGAAAAGTTAAATCCCATTATATATTACTACTTTAAGTCGAGTCTGTACGTACACAGTAAGTATTTGCTAGTACCATCTTTGAAGTTCTGTATCATCTGAAAAAGCGTTGTTTTATTCAGTACTGATCGATCGCAGTAGAAGGACTAAAATGCTACAGTTACCATAAGATTGTGAGCCACCTTAAGTTTGTCGTCTTGTCAACGCCTGTAATACGCTTCAAACCATGTCAGTCCTACGTTTTATCTATTACAGTGAGACTACATTTGTAATTTAGACGAACAAGAAAACAGGAACGTTAGCATGGTTGTACGCACCTTTCAAGTTTTAGAGGATTGCTCTCCTGTTTCGGCTTTGCAAGGAAAACTTTTTCCCGTTCATACAGTGTATAAAGCTCAGTGAAACTCACAGCAAATGCCAGAAAAACAAAAATAAAATACAAAAAGAACTTTGCAACATCAAATAGCATCTGTATAAAGGCATTTAGCAGTGGGCCAATACTGGTGTTTGCTTGAAAAAATGACAAATTGTGGACAAAGGCCAGAAGGATTGCCAAGGCTCTAAAGGAGTTGGAGGTTATCTCAAGCTCGCGGGAGAAAAGTTTGGCTTCCTCCTCCTGCGACACAAATCCGACTACGTAAAAATGTAGGCTAGTCCACCAAAGGGCACTACCGAGGCCGTATGAAACCACTGTCGCCACGGCCAGATAATTCCAATGGTAAGAAAAAAAGAAGACTCTTCCTTGTTGGACAATGTCCTTTATAAGATCCACTGTTAGACCAATCATAAATGCAGGGATATACAAATACAATGCTGTGGAAAGAAGAAGGAAAAAACGTCGATGACATGACATTAGGTGTGGTTACACTAGCCGTTTTACTCCTGGGCAAATGGGTGTTGTCCAGGGGGAAGCTACTGTGAACGATTCTCCCAAGGTGAAATTTTCCGCAGGGAAATTTCCAAAGATACGTAAAAAAGAACACAAAAATTGCCCGTGACATTGTTCAATGGGTTAATTAGAAGCCAAAGTGGCTCAACCAATAACGAGAAAGTAGAGTATCAAACAGTAAAAATCAAGTGTTGCTTACGTTCCATGTTCATGTTGGTGCTAAATCCAATCCCACGCACTGCTGGCTGGTAAAAGTTCGACAACACAAAAGCATTTCGAGGGCTGCTACTGTGATGAATGTTTTTACGTTTAAAAAATTCAATTGAAGACATCTTGCAACACTCGGAAGTTTACTTTACAACAGTGGATGAAAATTCTTTCCTTAAGAAGTCATTGGAACCGATTTTTGGACTTTTTTTGCCTTTTTGTGGCCAGGGCGAATGAAGTCGACGTTTTCCTTTAGCTCTTAAAACATCTAAGTTCTGAATCAATGCTATTACTAAGAGTAATTGATATGGAGGTTTCATTCAAAGGGTGAAATTACAGAAAACGTTCTACGATTTAGTCAGTTTTCAATGTTTTCTAGGACTTCTATCTTACAGTGAAACCGGGTTCAAGTTTTTTCTTCACCCCCGAGGGCAAACAAGAAAGTGATCTACACTCAGAGCAAACCCATCCCAAGCTATTTCCCCCCAGGAAAGCTTTAGGGAAAAAGTCTAGTGCAACAAGTGAAGCGCTAAAAGGCGCATTTATTGTGAGAGATTACCATATATTGACTCACATCCCTTACCAGTTAGCAAGAATTCCAAGTATTCTGATCCTTTATTATTCAGATGCCTGGTAGCAGATATGAAAGCCAGCAGGAAAATAAATGTTTGATAGGAGGCATAGTAGAGCAGAAATTTTACACGAGTTGATTGAAACATTCTGGTCAGTTTATTTCTGGGGAAACAGGTCTCAAAAATGAACCATACCAAGAAAACCAGTGGGTACAGGACGGACACTAGTAGCATTAACACCAACTCCTTCCAAACACTTTTCACCTCCAGGAAAGGCGCGCTTTTGTATATTTCGGAATTTAGTTTCAGCAGACTGTAGGGATGACTGACAAACTGAAAGGTTAAAATGAGTCGTTAGTTGTATTTTATGAACGAAATTAACTCTTATTGTTGTTTCAACGATTTCCAATAACACACCACCATCGCATTCAGTTTCATGCAGTTTAAACTTGATGGACGATAATAAAAAAACTACTTTTTGCTAAAAAATATTTCTACACATGATCAGTTACGACGGAAATTTAAACCTTTATTTAAATTTAAACTTGGTAGTTATCACGTTTTGGCAAATTCGCGTGTTGAGGCCGATCCTCAGCAACTGAAGTCCATTCCAATCAATGTGTAATTGATTAATCTTCCGGGAATGCTTGTAGAGAAGGAAGCAAGCAAGCAAGGAATCAAGAAAGCAAGCGAGGAATCAAGAAAAGTAAAGAAACAAGGAATCAAGGAAGCAAAGAAGCAAGCAAGCAAGCAAGCCGGCAAGCAAGCAGATCGTTTCATCGTAACATACAAAAACCCCCCACTTACTTACAGTTTCTCGAAAGCACAATAACTTTGGACATTGTATCTATCATAAAATGCGTCTGGATTTCAGAAAAAAGAAGAAATTTAACTAAATGATAACCTTTGGAGACGTCATGCCCAATACTGGTCTTTTTCTTAATGTACATCCTCCACCTCACAAATATTTACCATTCAATTTGCGGTTCAATCTGATATCCGACAAGGGCGAAGCAAGGTTAAGAGTAGGGGGTGCTAATCCGAACTAGAAAGAGTGAGCATACTAGGGAAAAGTTGTAATTTATATGTCCTGAAATGAGTAGGCGCTAGGGGTGCAACTAGAATCTGCACTATCCTTTTACAATAGCAGTAATGAACTAAATTTTTATTGATTACGTTGCCACTATTTTCAGATCCTTTGCCTTCTTATTTTTTGTAAAGACAGCAAATTCCAGCATGTTTAGGGAATCTGTCTCCAATTTAGACAACATTTTCCTTTCGCTCTTTGTTTCCAAAACGCATCTGATCTCTTCCATTGTGCAGCATTCATTCAGGAGCGAAACAGTGAATTCTTGACAGCTAACACATAGCTGAAGATACTCGTTCCTAAATTCGTATTCTTGCTCAGCCATGTCACGGAGTTGCTTGCTCAGCGTACAAGCCTGAAGAACTGGGTCTGGACCACGTTGCACGTCTTGCAGAAAAGACGCCGCTATAAACACAGGACTGGCCAGTGCGCGGTATTCATTTAAACGGTACACTGCGGGACCGAGCTTCTCGCTGACCGCTCCAGTGGAGTCTCTCGACCATCGAACAGCTGTAGGATCGTCAACAGTGAGTCCATGTTCAAGAAGAAGCTTGACAATTTGAAAATTCTGCAAACAGGCCGCCAAGATTAGAGGGGTTATATGAGCGGTTTTGCTTCTTGAGGAGAGCAATTCCCTCGGCGATGTCTGGTGTTGTTCATCATAAAATTGAAGCAGTATTTCCACTACCCTCGCGTCTTCTTGACGCACAGCATTCAGCAAACCAAACTGTAAACTGGCCCCGTTATTCAATAGCGCTGTAATTATTCTTTCTCGAACGGAAGAATCTTCCAGATCTGCTGCCACTTGTAAAGCTGTTTTGCTGGAACTGTCCAGACAATCAAGATCGATTTCTGCTTGAGATGAACTAAGCAAGTCCCTTAATTCATCTAAATTCCCGTTCTTTATAGTCTTGTAAATATTTCCTTGTAGCTTATCAGTGGGTGGACGACTACTATCCAATTGCAAAATAAATGTTGGTTCCATTGGAGGAAGATTTACCACCAAAGACAGACTACCTGCAATTCAAAGGGAAGCAAAAATGCTAAAAAAACGTCTGTATGGCCAATAACCGCCGTCAGTACTAAAAAAAATCCAAGACGCTTTAGAAGCGTTGACTTGAACAAAAAAATGAACGCAACCTTGTTGGTGCTATTGTACACGTACAGGTACATGTATCAGTGAATTACAATTTTGAGAAAAAATAAACCAGAAAGAATGTTATAAGAAGGTTTAACACTGTTTTCAGTGACCATACCTTCTCTGTTTGGATACAAATATGCCTCAAACAAAGTCGGTAATCGAATCATACCCACTTGAAGAGTAAAGATTAGAGTTTACATGAAAAGGAAGTTATTCTTCATAACAATGCAGTGGCGCCATTTCCAATTTTACGTTTCTACAGTTTGTGAGAAATCTAGACACTCGTTTTAGTTCATACAGTTGTGGTTAACCGTGGTGTTACATTACCGTCACCCATTCATACACCTAAATGAAGAGAGACGTTATAGTTCCTAGCATCGTAAGGGAGCAGTAAATTCATGAGCCTAATCTCTTTATTCAATCTCAGTCGAAACGATCCCAGAACCTGGCAGATTTTTGGAGAACGTACCGTCCATTTCTTCACTCTAAGAACGCTCACCACGCAAACGACATTATACTTAAAAAAGACGACACCTTTACCCTTTATCCTTATCACAAAAAGGTGCTTGCAGAGCTTTTCAATGGTTATTTCGTAAACATTTTGGGATGCCTGTGAAACTACAAAAATGGATTATGGTGCTGATTTTATTGAACATCCTAGAATTAGAGCAATAAAGCACAACAAAGCGGAGAAAGAAACTTCTAGAATTGAGCCAGTAAACTCATCTCCATGACTGGAACAGCTACTATCTTCTATCAAGAGTCACAAATCTTGTGGACATGATATGTTACATCCGAAGTTACTTAAAATAGCCGCTCCTGGTTTGTTCCTGGCTGGGCTGAAGGCGCATGGAGTAACGGAACCTGGCATTGCTCTGATGCGGAATTATCTAACTGAGTAAAAGTTGGCGACAATGTTTCTACTTAGAATCCAGTTAAAAAGGGGGTTCCACAGGGATCAGTTCTCGAGCCCCTTCTCTTCAAGGTCTTCATGAATGATGTCCTTTACTTTATGGATAGAGTATGTATTAAGCTTACGCTGACGATGAGCAGATTCATGACTCAGGTAAAGATCCAGTGAGATAAGCTGAACAAAGGTTTGGTGTGAATGATATGACTGAAAACCCAGACAAGCATCAAATGAATGTGTTAGGAAATACTTATCATGTTTTTAGTTTTCACGTCGACAGCATTAAAATTCCTGTGGTCTAGTGTCCCGTTATCAATAAAATCAAACGACGCTATGAGCACAGTGGCCAGTTCCTCACAGTTGCACTATTCCAAGCATGCGATGAGCGCCTCTGTGGTGATTAACATTATCCTGGCATAGCAAAAAACTGTTCGGATTCACTTTCACGAACCAGGAGCCCGCACGAACACATCAGGTTTTACGTGCCGGTCGTCCAAGAATTCAACTGCCATTTTCGATAGCACAGGTGTTAGGATAATTGGCGGTAAGTGCCTGTCTAAGTCATACAGACAGATACCTGTTTAGGTATCAGAACAATATGGGCATTCCTTTTTTATCCACGCCTACGGTAGTCGGGCCTCTGCAAACAAACAGTCGATGCTGTCAGTAACAGCTGGGGCCAACAACCGGCGTTTTCTTTTTAAAAGCAGCATGGGTTGTATCAGCTTGTCTGGCCCTAAAGGCCTCGGCTGGACTCACCGCAGAGAGATTTTTTAGTGCGGAGAATCCAGAAACAGAAAACGAGGTGGTTACGTCCGCGGTGAAGAGTCGCAAAAAATGAAAGTGCTCAAGTAATGCCTTGTTTACAGTATCCGCAGGGGAAGTAGGACCAGAATTATGACCTGTGTAAATGTGCCTTAAGGCGGATTTGGGATCTGTTCAAGTAACGGACCTCATCGTCGAAGTTTCTTTACGTAGTCCCACCATGTAGGTACTTTGGAGTGTAATATTTAGCTCGAAACGACTTGAGCAGACGGTTAATTCGATTCCACAAATTGCGGAAAGGATCTGGATCTCCGCGGGCGAAAGCTGCTCTAAACGCCGGTAATTAGGGATTTTATCTGCTTATGTTGGTTAACAGTCCTGGGTGTTGGGGTGAGTATAGTATCCCTCTTAGTCGCTTTAGTCATATTTAGTGTCGTCAACCAACGCTACTGCTGACAACACAGTAGCGGCAGCGAGGGAGACAAGGGGAAGCAAATGTTCATTATCGGAAACAATATGTTTAAAACCAAAGGCGTTTGTAATACGGAAAGATCCAACTCGTCAGATTCGCCAACTAAGAAAGGTCGCAATCGCGAAACTGAGCCCCCATTCTGGATATAGATTCATACATACAGTTTCTCATTGAAGGATTACTAAAGTAGACGCAAGGTAGATGGTAAACGTTTCCAACAACAGTTTATGAAATTATGTACTTCAGTACAATGGATAAAATCTCGTAGATTACATGAAAAACCTCTCAGCCCCCCACCCCTCCCCGTTCCAGAAGAGATTTGAGCACAAAGAACGCCAAACCAAATATACAAAAATGACCAGAAAGCCTCGAAATCATGTTAGAATTTTAATATATCGAACGTGGGCTATTTCAAGGTGTGCGTTAGTTCAGTCTTTGGCCACGTGCACCCACGGATTTAGATGTGGAAAGCGTTTCACCTAAACTTTGAGAAGAGTAAATAACACAATAATTGTCTTCCGTGAAAATACGTTAGTCATGGTTGAGAAAACTAGCGAATCTTCAACTCATATTACGGTATAAAAAAATTAGCTTATCGGGTAATCAAATCTTTAAACTTTTCGAGGTCGGAAAATGCAAACAGCTAATTCCTTTAAGTTCAAGAAAAATAACAAGAAGCGAAAGGTAAAAATGTTGAAACAAAGCATTTTTATCTTGTGGCAAAATGCGTTTTTGTGTCGACCATAATTTAAAAATAAGATGGCTGAGGTCACACTTGGGCTTTTTTTACTATAGTAAAGTAAATTTTACCATCGTTCAGTCGTTTTTAATGTGGCCGGCTTTTCTCACTTTACTATGGTAAATGCTCGTCTAGTCTGTCGCATCAACGGTGGCGGGATAAAGGCAAAGTATACTATAGTAAATCGACCTGAATTACGTTCGTTTATCACAAGTGTATCTAAACTTTGTTCTTTTAGCTGACAACTTGTCAGTTTTCTTGAAATGCAACTTTTCGATTGCGCCAGCTCTACGCACGCGGCGTTGCTAATACGGGGGTAAGGGTAACACCAAGGGTGAGGGTAAGGGTAAGGGTGAGGGTGGGGGTGGGGGTGAGGTTAAGGGTGAGGGTAAGGGTAAGCGTAAGGGTGGGGGTGAGGGTGAAGGTAAGGGTGAGGTTAGGGTGAGGGATTGCTATTGTAAGAAAAAACAAGGAAAGTTTCAATTGCGAGAAGTTCGGGTTGTAAGAATTCCAATTTAGATTTTCATCCAAAATTACTAAAAAAAATTGTTTCCCTTACAGGGTGTTTCAAAAGTTCGTTCCTATTTTTTGTTCGCTTAAATTTCACTAATCATTAATAAAAAACCTTTTTTAAAACTTAGTATGTTATTCATTATTCATTCAACATTGAATAACTAAAATATTAGTAACCAGAATATGTTCCTGTATGTTTTCTGACATTTTGTAAGTGGTGAGATATAGAATGTAAGAGCTCCCAAAGCGTGTCCAAAGTCACATTCTTCCAGGCGAAGCGTAGTCACTGTTTAGCTCGTCCAGTGTTTTGGGGTCTGGATCTTTGTATGTTGTCTCGTCTACGATAATCCGGATGGTCTCTAGTAGGTTCACATCACGTGAGTTTGCCGGCCGGTCCTCCTTTGGTATAAAGTTGGCAAATCCTTCTGACACCATGCTTGCATGAAGTCTGCACCGCCTTTTTCTCTTCAAGGCTTTGCAACTTTTTTTGGTAACTTATCCCCCAACCGTTGTGCTCGAAACTTTGATTGATAATGTGAAGTTGAAATTTTTTACTTTTCTGTTTTGTGGAATTATTACACATATCCTTACAGCTTTTTCGATAATATTTCTCACACATCTTGTGAAAAAACGGCCATTCACTCCTTGGTTTGTCTTCTAAGGTCTTTACTTTTGACCACTTGTTCGGTCATCTTTTAGACTTCTTCAACAATTTGGCATTTTTTTTTTGTTGACTGAATGGCCAGAGGACCATAAAAATAGATGCCTGAGCTCTAGCACAAACAGTGTAGGCCTTCATTGTCATGAAGGAGTAGACAAAATAAAAGAAAACGATAAAAATACCAAAATAGAAAACCTACAAAATAGGCAGGAAAACTATGGCGGGAAAAACCTCGCGTACGTGTACAGTTGGGGCAAAAATTAAAAAGTATATATAATTTCTTCAAATTTTAGTTTGAAATTGCTATGAACGGTTATTAGATAAATTTCTTACCTGAATCAGTTTACATTTGCCCAAAGAAGTATTAAATGCTTTGCTCAAAATACAATTTACAATCGGAACGAACTTTTGAAACACCCTGTATACTCGAACAATCATGATGTTGATTACCAATATTTCTTTGAATTTTACAATTCTTACGGCGGTCTTGGACTTGGCGCGGTTTGAAGACCATACATTTCCCTTTTTTAAGGGAGAGTGTTAGCTATACAGTTTGCTCGTCTCCAAATATAACATATCTGAAAGATTGTCGGGATATTTTGGGGGTATGAATTGACATTGCGAACAATGTCAAATTTAATAACAAGTTAGTACATCAGTTAAACTGATGTAGGTTTGGTGTAATATAATACTTGGTATTACCCCTACCTTCACCCTTACCCTCACCCTCACCCTTACCCTTACCCTGGGTGTTACCCTTACCCTTGTTTTAGCAACGCCGCTACGCATGTGTACGTGCTTTCCGACGGGACCTCGGATTTGTAGGGAACTATTATCATAGAACAGCAATTCAGTTCAGACAACTATTCATTTCCCTCAAGGTAAGTTTTATTTCAATTTATTTACTTGATACTATAATTTATTATATTTCTGAATGGTAAACACACAGTCATACCTCTGATTTTTTTACTCTGAGTTAATAGGTTGTGAGGTTACAGAGTTACTTGTACATGTTGACGGCGCATTTTAACCCTCTTCAATTCTTTCTTTTCTTTTCATTTCAGAGCTCCACCATCTCGTAGTTTATTATTCCCCTGGCGGTTATCTAGACGAACATCCGGTCTATGGTGGGCCATACATGTTTAGTCGAATGGAATAGAGAAATATAAAAAACGGCTTAAATACAATCGGCAATCATGCACACAACAAAGGAATCTCTTTATTTATTCTCATCTGTTACCAACTTAACGTTTGATTGACACCCTTGAATCGACCACGAAGGCACTGCGCAACAAGTCCGATTTACCATAGTAAACTTTGTCTACCTCTTTTTAACCATAGTTAAGGCTTTTTACTACACTAAACTCTCAAGTGTGATTGGCGAAAATAAATCAACCCGCGGTTTTTATTTTTTTATCACGCGCGCTCGACGGACTTCAATGAAGAGGAAATCGAAGGTCTGTGAACAGGTGAAGTCGGTTGAATGAGGCCCGTGGAGCCATCGGGATAGGTTTAATGGGTTAATTCCTTTTATTTTAAGCTGGCTGTTCTAGAAAACTTCTCGTTTTCATGCAACACAGGTTATATGCCGGGCAGCCCAGTGAAGTCACCAGTCGGCGAGTTTTCTTGCATGTTGTTTTGCTGCTTTTTTGTATTCTAACTTTTAAGAACAATACAATATGTAAATTTTCAATTTTAGAATATTAAAAAGCATCAAAACAACACGCAATGACTATAGTAGTCTCCAAATGCTTTTTCGATGCACAAATTGTCAATGATGTGTCATGCTTCTCTTGATATGGATTTTTGATATCGAAGGCCGCACATTCTTCAATTGAAGTTGCGGTAAATTAGGCTGTAGTATAGGACCTTCACAGTTCAATTCCTTCAAATAAAGCAATTACAACAACGCTCGGCTTGAGAGCAGACAAAACCTCAAAAAAGGCTTGTAAACAGCACAATGTTCTCTCAGTACACATCTGATGCGTTGAAATTGTATATATCATAATAAAATTTCATCGATTCGTACTGACCATTAACCCAGGGTGGAGGGCTACTTCCCTATATAAGGTATATGTTGGTACCGTATGGTTTTTGAGCCGTTTTGGCCTGAAGACGGGCTCTTGATTTTGCTTATTGTTGTCCGAAGTCGGGTATGGTTTAAAAGGAACCACGATGGCGTATGAAGAACTGCCACCAAGAATTCCTAGGAGTATCCCTCCCCCCTCCCACCGCGACCGGGACTAGTAATTTATTAATGGCTCTCAGTTGGTTGTTTACAAGCTAAAAAAGATGTTCCATTTGACATTATCCTCTTGAAAAGCCAAAGGTCGGTCGCGCTATACGGACTGTACTGTTTAGGGTGACCTTTTTGGGTCACCTTTGAAAGGTACTACTTCTCCGATCGGATGAGATGCGGCTGTTAACATTGATATTTTAAACCCTCTTCGGTGGCGACGAAATACTGACGATTGCGGTGTGAACCTTAAACAATATCAGCGTCTTAATATGTAGGTAATTTCGTTAAAATACTTTAAATAAGATCCCTCAAAACTATAAAATAGGAGTTAACTTACCACTTGTCACACTTGCATAAAAACAATGTTGTAGAGTGAGCTAAACGTGGCAGCTGTAATTAAAACAAGCACTGCATTATTAAATATTATGCAACGCTGTCGAAGTGTTTGTTTCCGAAAAATCGAGACTGGAAGCAAGTGAGATGTCAAATGGGAAAGGAAATTCCATCGGTCTGCTCCATCTGGGAAAAGTGGTATCGAGGTAAAGAGGTTTTTTTAAGAAATATTTTCTCCGAATGTTGAGGATGCTTCGCGTAACTGGTATGACTATGAGCAACCCAAAATGAGACCCATTGTCACATTCACTCTCCAAAACAAGGCCTACCTTTAAACTACACACGCAAGCCGCGGCAGCATTTCCTCAAGTCGAAAGTCTACTTGACAAACCTGTTAAGTTAAACGTGCAGTGAATCATTCTAAGGTCTTTATAAATTATCTTTGCCTATTATAAACATTGTAGCTAGGAAATCATGTGACATTATTTGACTAATATGGAAAATATCACCACCAATACAACTAATAGTTATTATCAAGGACAACATTCAAATACATTAGCCCAACTTTGATAGTTTTAAAAAAATCGGGAGTACTTAATATTCGTTGGCTAAAGGCTGGTATAGCGTATCGAACAAATAACTGAAACATGGGTCTCAAATAATTAACAATTATTCACGGAGATGGAAGTGAATAGTACTTAGCTAATCAATCACCTACTAGCTGACCAATCAGCGTGCACGGTAAGCATTACACACTTGAGTGGCAGGAGGGACAAGCCAGTTGCGAGTTTTACGCTCTAACTGTCACTCTGCCATGTATTTTGATTCCACTATTTAAGACTAGGACTTTCGATGGGTCGGGATTTTTCCATTTTCGTTTGCTTCTGCCTTTTACGGCCCGCCAGCGTTGATCGTTTGCATTACGAAAACCGATTTTGGTGAATTAAACATTTATCGTATCAGCAAATGGTGTCTTAGCAAAAATGCATAAAAAATAACATTTATTTATCAATAATAATTTTTTTGACGAAACACCTCCATGAATCATTCTTGCTGTTAAAATTTGTGCTCTTTCGTATGATTAGGTTTCCTACACAGTGTCAAACTGACCTCTCCTTTAATATCATATGAGATCATGGAACGTTGCCATAACAGTTTTAAAGTTTTAATTAGGTATTTCAGAGGTGAAATTGTAAGTTAACATTGAAATTTTCGCGACCGAGTTAATCGAAATTAAGGAGAAATTCACCCATGTTAGCAGCAAAATAACTCATAATAACTATTTTCCAAATACTTTTTAATGCACCCATCAAAGAATATTTTTTTTGATTAATGGTTTATGTGATACCGAAGGCTTTCCACTGACAGCACCTCTACCTTCACCTGTCAAATAAAATAACACTCGGCTGGAGAGCGGACAAAACCTCACAAAACCTTGTTCACAGCACAGGGGGTTTCTTACACATCTGTGTAAATTTATGGTGTTGTCTTTCTCAGCAAAATCATTATAAAGTGCCGAATCGAGTACCGTGCCAAAAAGAGTACGAAGCATAATATGACAAATTATGAAATTCCTGAGTCGACGCGATGACACTTTCCATGACATGATGAGAGCGGAAACCACTCAGCTGAGTAAAAAGGCTTAGACGACCCTAGATGGTTGCAAGAATTACACGACTGAGCTCTTTAAAGTAAGACTTTTTGTTTATTTATTTACTTGTTTCAGTAAAATAGATTTCACGACTGGTTTCAACGAACATCCATAAATACCCTGAAATCATATTCCCATGATTCTTTGTAACGCTTACAGGACTACAGTGACATTTGGTAAGATGTTCACCCGCGGTGTCCGTAGGGTGAAATTTAACACGGCATCCAACTAGGTCAAATTTTAACGTCGGTCACACATTCTCAAAAGTCACAAAATGAAGGCTCAGAATACGTAAAATTTTAATACAAATTAAGGTGTTTCGATACAGTTTTTCAGAGGCCATGCCGACATTTTTCAATCGCCTTAAAGGTGGTTTTTCCCTAGCCCTCCACGCGGACGTTCTTAGGGGTTCGTCACGCGTTCCTGCCCCACGAACGTCTGCTGACTTAAGCGGAAAAACACGTAGACCAATCACAGCAGACTTCCAGATCTGGGAAGTGCACTTTTGGACCTTGAGAAATTTCGGGCTTGACTTTATAGTTCCAGAAAAGATCAGGAAGGTCTCATGAAAGGTGAGGTCCTTACAGTTTCAGAACAAACTACCTCAGTTAACTGACAAGCGTTCGTACTAGAGGCTACCCTCACAATCTCATTAAAAAACATGACCTCGGAGGTTAAATTTGCTGAACGGAAGTCGGCTTTACTACAAAACAATAACGTGTGAAAAAAAATTTGCCTTTTATTCAGTCTTACAAAGTAAACCCCGCCGTTGCATCACCCAAAGAACAACTTAATTAACAAACGACATCTAATCCAGCCTTTACAGAGAGAAATATACAGAAAGCCAACGCTTATCTCCTAGATTCTCGTCCGGAGCAAAAATCTTTGGTCACATATCACACTCTGCAGAGCCCGTACGTAAATGTTTGGCTTTTCAACACTTTGACATCAACAGCGTCGATTGAATCTCCGATAATCTTTATGTCATCTCCAGCTGATATTTGCGAACAATGGGAAATGAATTTATCTTTCGGTTCAAGCAGACGTTCGTGGGGGAACGCATGACGAACCCCTAAGAACGTCTGCGTGGGAGGCTAGTTTTTTCTTTGTCCGATCGCTATAAAATTTTCACCAGTAAATAAATTGGCTATGGGTTGAAATTTTTGAAAATGTAGTTTTAAGTTAAATCGATATTACTACGACAACAATGAACAAAAAACTTTGAAATTGATAAACACCGAATTTTGTGTGATCTAGACCAGCTACTGAAAATCCAACACTAAGAACTTAAAGTTTGGTGTTTAGCAAACAATCTCTGTAAGAAGTAAAAAATTCTGTATGTTTGTGCACTATACATACCTCCACGACTAGTACATTTTAGTTTGAATGTATCGCCTCTTTTGAATGTAAAACATTGGCAATACTCACACTGAAATGTAATAGTCATGGACAGGATACATGTATTGTCGACATTAATTTGGAAAAATTAGCATAACGTCAAAACAGGGGTTAGTTTTCAAGATCGCAAGAACGTATATACACCAAAATTTCTTAGCATCGAAATATGATATTATGCAGCATTCTGATGCTACTTAAGAATAATTTGAGTCATTCATAACGTTTTTATTAAATAATCTATCACGGCTATTGAGAATGTCAAGTTTGAAATATATTTTCGTTTTAGTCGAATTCAAACATACAGAATTTTTTACTTCTTACGTAGGTTATTTGCTAAACACCAAACTTTAAGTTCCTAGTGTTGGATTTTCAGTAGTTGGTCTTGATCGCGCCAAATTAGGCGTTTATCAATTTCAAAGTTTTTTGTTTATTGTTGTCATAGTAAAATCGATTTTACTAAGACCTTCATTTTGACAAATTTTAATCTATAGTCAGTCCCTGGTGAAAATTTTATAGCGATCAGACAAGGTTTAGTCACTTCTAAAGCTATTGAAAAATATGGGTATGGCCTCTTAAAAACCATATCAAAACACCTTAGTTTCAACTTCCTTATAAAGATATAGCAAATGCGAAATGTAGGTACACGGGACAGGGAAATTTTTTTTTTTCCTTTTCTTGTTCAATTTCAGTCAAAAATCACGCAGTCCCGGCCTTTTATAACACGATTTACGGGCATGCCAAATGTAGTACAAGATGGAGAACGTCTCAACCCAGTTTAACTTTTATATCATCGAAAGTAACTTTTCTGCTACGTGCCGAATAGCCTAGTGCGAGGAGTAAAATGCTGTAACTTATTTTCAGTACCCTGATGTAAAGGAAACTGTACGCTGTTTACACCATAATGCGTGCCGAATAGAGTACGAGAGAAAAAAATGCTGTAATTTAACTATCCCATTAACATTCTGGCACGAGTATCTAGATATGCTTTTTTTTTTTATGGTCTCATATCGGTAGATCCATTTATTTCCTCCGCAAAACAATTTTCCTTCTGTACAATTGACTCATTACCTTTTCTTGTCGTCACCTCACTGACATCAAAACACTCTTAACACAAAACTTGCTGATAATCCAAAATCCCGACGCCGAGCATCGTACATGTACCGCGTCACAATATACACAATTACATGAAAAACACAACGCGCAATACAAAAACAAGTACATTAACAGTCACTCGCTAAACAAAATTGAAAGAATAAGAAGAATTGTTACTGCTATCATAGTAGTTCCCAAACAAGCTTGAGTCCCTTTTGGTTTCAATATGTTGACAATCTTCTCATCCATCAACGGAAGATATTTTTATCGCAGGCAACTCTCTGTTTTCCGTATTGTGAAGTCAAAATTATTATTGTCACACTGATCACCAGCTACACAAATCTTGCCACTCTCAAACTTGATACCCATTCTTCTGTTCAAACTCTTGTCGATTTTACACGTACACTCCCGTCATTCCGATTTGTCATTGCGTCTATGAGGTTCATGGTCTTTGAATGTCTTGACAATTTCCTTTGTTTTTCTTTGAGCTCGCAGACCAGCCCATTATGAAAACACTCAGTGTTATTTTAGTGTTGGCCTACCGCGAACAGTGTTTGCATTTGTAAAATTAACCCTCGATAACATACTTCAACAATACCTTCCTCGAAACACCATCGCCAAATTTTCTCCAAACTGCTTCTTACTGCTGATTTGAAAAATTTCGGATCAATTGATATCATTGGATTACTACCATCCTTAAAGGTTAGCACTCGTTAACATCCGTCGAAAGGTCCTCTTACCTTCAGTCGGATTTCGGAAACATATGACGTCACGCTCGCCTCCTGGTTCTTATTTACCTGTGTGTAAGCTTCGCTTCGATCGTCCACTCTGATTTGTCTGATGATGTGATGTTTGTTTCGAGGTCTTGTTTTGCTTTTTCGATCATCCCTCGATTGGTTAAACCAAGAAGATGCCACTGCATCTGTTTGGAAAGGATATTTTAATGTTTCGCCTCGATCAAGCCTCTTCGCACATCAAGAAGGTGCTTTCAGCGGATGTTACCAAGTAACATCCCTTGGAATGGCATTCATGAAGAATTACACGAACAAGGAAATAAAACTCAATCGAACAGCTGCCTCATTTAACAACTTTTTCAAATATTGGCGGGAATACAAAATACAGAGAATTATCCTTGTGTGTAATGTCTGTCTCTGTCGAATAACAATGAATGCTTGCAACAACAACAACAAAAACTTTATTTGTACCCTACATTGATTTACATGAGACAAAAAAATTCGAAAGAAATATGGAGAGAGTACAGGCTACCCATAATAGCCATTGAGGGCTAAAAAGATAGGGCAGCCTTAACTTAGGTTATTAATAAATGATTATATTAAAGGGTCAGGACCGCACACCACACACAGCTACACAAACTAGTCACACAAAAAAAACAGTAGAAAAAGAAAGACAGCAAAAGAAAGCGAAGTATGCCAACATTAAACAACGGAAAGTCAAAGCTTGCACTAAGTTGTCTGATAATTTATATTCTGTTTCATCTGCTAAAGAAGTCCACAAGCTAATGGAAGATTTTGAGACTCGAAGTACCATAAAATTTTACTGCAACAAGGCCAGCAAAGGCTTTGGAGGCACAGGTGAGTAGTAGCTATTTAAGAAATGGTAAACGTGCAGCGTGCAACCATGGAGTTATGGATGCACGCGGGAGGTTGTTAAGCACGAAAGAAGCGTAAGAGTCGCACGAGGCGATAGTGAAGTGCGACTCTAGCTTCTTGAGTCTATATATCACTACATTGACAGTATTCCTCAGTTCTTGAGGAACTAAAATATATCAAAATAAACTATGCTACGTCACGCGTCAACTTGAACATAGTTTTCGTATCGTAAAACAACTTCCATTTCACTTCGCACCACAGCATATTCACGAATTACACTAAAAAGGTAAAATTTCATCTCTTATTTAATTTCCATTTGCAGTTTACAAATAAGAGCGTGGGTTCCCAAGGTTCGCACGGCAGACATTGGCCTCGCTTCGCTTGTTTACTTGCTCGTTTACGTTAGCACGTATTGCGTGCCTATTGCACTTTTGCGTCAAAACAAGCCGTCTCGATTATTCTATTTCTACGCCCAAATTATAAGAGACTGTTCGCAGTCATAAAAGGTTTAGTGGATAATACGGGGCCGGGGTGCAGGGGCGATGGGGCGATGGGGTCTGTGGAAAACACGGGGTCCCGGGGTCTGTTGGGTTTTGCGAAAAATAAATAAACAACAACACTTATCGGTTTCCTTTATGTAGACTATACAAACTGTGGACCGAGCAAAAAATACAGACTGCAGACTGAGGTGAGGGTAAAACGAATGCAAGGTGTAGAATGAAGACTAGGAGGTAAAATGCAGATCTGTCAAACGTAAACTGTACACGAGGAGGGGTTAAGGCCAAAACCTTGCAATTAATAACACTTTCTGGTGATCTGTTTTTAGTCATCTTTTCACTCTAATGACTTCTCTGGAGCGTTTTATTTCAATGTTTACGATTTGGAAAAATAACAGTCATCCTGACGTTTTGGAGAGACATTCTAAGCTGGAACCTGTCATCTCTCATGCAGGGCCGCCTTGTAAACTAACTTCACGCGCTCGAAGAGAAGCAGCGACAAGTCAATCTTTGTTGAATCAAAGACAGTTTCTCTAGACTTCTCAATCCGTCATAACAGTAAGGCAGTCCAGAACCGCTAGATCGTGGACGTAAATAGAGTACACTTTATGTCAATTTTATAAATTTCGCCGAGAATGTGAGTAACTGATTGGGGAACGATTGTGTAACATATAAGTAGCCTAATTTTACTCAAAACACACAGGGTGCCTTCGACTGGGAAATCTGGATTTCGGATTTGCAATCGAACGCGAAGTCCGAAAACGGACTTCAACGCAGATTTGGAGTTCGATTGAGAAATCCGCAAAAGGATTCGAAAACTGTCCTTAAGAACAGCGGTCTTGCACGCGCACGCATAATTAGCTAAAAAGAGACGGCTGTTCAGGCGAACAGTTTTGCAAATCCTTTTTCGGATTTCCCAATCGAACGGTAAGAAGGAAATCCATGAAATCCGGGTTTGGATTTCTTAATTGAAATCAACCTTGAGGACGGATCTCTCGGAAGTGAAATCCGTTATCGGATTTCGCGTTCGATTGCAAAATCCGAAATCCGGATTTCCGAATCGAACGCAACCACGGTCACTTTTTTTGCTTGGTCGATACAATGGTAAACCTTGGCAAGGCAAGTGGCTTAGAACAAACACGCAGAAATTTTAGGGTGCCTTACCCTTTCAAGCATTTTCGCTTCCTTTTCCACGTTCTTGAAATTTGCCGGTCCTTCAGGCTGTCAACAACATCCGGATCGGATGGCTTGGATCGCGAGTCGGACTGCGGATCGGATCGGACTGGTATTTTCGCTTTTAGTGCAGAAGAATTATTTTGAGAAAAGCTGTTTTTAATAATGACACAGGTGGCTCAGAATAAGAAATCCGAATTCTTACAACAGGAGTCTAACCTATGACTAGTCCAGACACGTTTGGACTAGTAACGACTTTAATTGTTGTTAACGTTCGACTCGGATTTTTCCTTCCGAGCCGCCTTACTCATTCCTGCGATTTTCTTATCGTCTCCTCTGAGAGATACTTCGATTCGGGCGATGTCACGAGTCCAAGCCCCCTTTTGGAATTTTAATGGTATAAAGTTGTGCAACAGAAAATTTCCCAGTGCGGTTCAGTTTGAAAATAATTTTTTGCGATGATTTTCAAGCTGATGGTTAACTTTTAAGCCTAGTGATACATGAGAAACGATTGTTTTTAATTAGTGACACAGGCGGCTCGGAAGAAAAAGTCCGAGTCGAACCGGTTACTAGTTTTCTCAAAATAATTGTTCTGCACCAAAAGCGAAAATACCAGTCCGATTCGATCCGATCCGCAGTCCGATCCGATCCAGATTTTGTTGAAGGCCTTCCTTTACCGAAAAATCTTTTTACGACTGATGTTCCGTTTTCCCGAAAATGTTTGGCTTCACCAATGATCCAAAACTCCCCTTTCCAATCTCTTCTTTATTCTCCAATTCTCCCCACCAGAAGCTCGGAGTTCATTTGAAGTGTCCTGTTTAGATTGAACAGTTTTAAAAGTTGCGGGATTTTAAAGACCATGCCGGCCACACAAAACTGAGATGCAAGTCACAGAAGTACATTTAACGGAACATGCGACTTTTCCCACTTCACGGACAAAACGTCAACGGACTTTTCTGAAGGTTTATGAAATCATATTTTCCGTGGGGAAAATATTCATACTGGTCAGTCGCAAAACATTCCTCTCGTGCACGCGTTCCTTGTCGCAGAAAAACTCCGCAATTTTATTGCAAATTTCCGTCAGTTTGTCCTGAAACCAGTATAGTGAATGACGTTCATATTTTGTGTATTTGTGAAACGTAACCTTTTGAAAAGGGGAGGCTTTAGGAGCGCTTGTGAGTACTGCCGCCTGAAGGCCAAAAACGCTAATACATGACTCCCTCAATTTTAAGAATGAAATTTACAACCGGCGTATAAATAACAATTATTCACCGAAGTGGAGGTGGCTAGTCGTGAATATTTACCGAACTGCGAAGCAGTGAGGTAAATGTCCACGACTAGCCACCGACACTGAGGTGAATAATTGTTTTAGTAGATAATTGAGCACAAAAATGATGATTTTTAACTCAAATACTGTTGCCAACGATTACAATTTTGGCGCGTAATGACCGGGCGGCCGCGGCTGTCCCTTTTTCTTGCCGACAATTAAAACTTTTGAAGGCATTTTTTTAGCTCTTGCGGGGAAATTCCTTCAAAAAGGAGTTGCGAATTCTTTTTGTTTTTAAAATCATTCTATAAAAAAAGATTATTAAATTTAGTTTTAAGCTTATTTATGAACAACTCAACTAAATAAAGTAACGCAAGACTTAAACTTAATTTGGATTTGTAAAGAAAAAACTTTTTCACCGGTTTTATCGATAAATTCGTGTCAAAAAGACAAAGCTTTACCTGTTAAAACTTCCAATCCGAACTTTGTCACCTTCTTCGTGTATTTCGGAAAGAGCTTGCTTGATTAGTTGTGAAATTTCTTCGTTTGTTACGGCAGCAAACCGGGAAAGCAGTTTGCTCGCGACCTACGCGAGTTTGGCGTCGCTCGCTCGGCGGAACTGGAGGTGAATCAGTGACTAGTGCAGGATCGTGCAGGATATCCACTGATTGAGTAGCCAATCAGAGCGCCCGAAAAACACTATCCACTGTTTTAGTATATACTAAAAGTATTTAGCCCGCATGTTAAGAATTGTTGTTATTTTAATAGTACTTCCAACTTACATCGTTGAGCCTAGCTACCCATTTTGACTAGAAGCTGCTTCTGACCATTGTAAACCGTTTCCGAAAATAACGTAGTTTCATATCATCATATTTTACTCCGAAGCCGTACTCCGTGAGATTGTTTGCCCAAGGGCGATCCAAAATCCGGAAACGGAAACGGAAACGGAGGCGGAAGTGAAAAATAAAATGATGAATGGGGTCGTTACACTGTTGCCTTTCCTAAAGAAAGAATATACAAAAAAAGTAAATAAAAGCATCGCAAAATGTCTCCAGCAGAGGACAATGGTTCTTTCATCCGGCACATATTTTGTTGTATTTCAATTCAAAGATTTGGGCAAAAATTGATGAATTGGGTTTCCGGCCATTTGGAATCAATGCTGCTCATTTCGTTGGATCATCTATTCGGATATTTGATAACATTATCGCCAAATAGACCTTTTGCGTGCAACAGTTTTTTCGGCCAAAAACAATCTTCAAAGTAGCTATTATGAAAACTAAGAGTGCAATCATTGCTTTTTTTTTCTTCTCAGCCTCCTTTCCTTCTCCTCGCTCTTTCCTTTTGTCCTTTCCTTTTCCTTCGTTACTATGATTTTGGAGGATCTCGGGCTTAAGAAACGTACCTTTTGACGCTTTTTCACACAAATGACTGCAAATTTCGTTCGGGTAGTTTTCAAAAAATCGGCTAAATGTTTCCAAAGAATTCTGCCAATCTGTCAAAGTGTGCCATTTGCATATGGCAGACGGTGTTTCATGCCATTTGGCATCAATGCTGCTCATTTCTCTGGATCATCTAGCCGGATTATTGAGAACGTTATCGCCAAATAGACTTTTTGCGTTCAACAGTATTTTTCGGCCGAAAACTATTTCCAAAATAGCTATTATAAATCTAAGAGTGCAGCTATTGCTTGTTTTTTCTTCTCCTCCTTTCCTTCTTCTCGCTCTTTCCTTTTTCTCCTTTCCTTTTCTGTCCTTACTATGATTTTTGAGCATCTCGGGCATAAGAAACCTGCCTTTTGACGGTTTTTCACTCAAATGACTGAAAATTTCGTTAGGTTGGTTTTTATCAAATCGTCTATATGTTTTCAAAGAATTCTGCGAATCTGTGCCATCTCTAAAGTAGGTAGTATAAAAACTAAGAGTTCAACCGTTGCTTTTTTTCTTCTTCTCTTTTTTTCCTTCTCTTCATTCTTTCCTTTTCTCCTTTCCTCTTCCTTTTTACTATGATTTTGGAGCTTCTTGGTCTTAAGACACGTGCCTTTTGACGCTTTTTCATACTTCGTTAGGTTGGTTTTCAAACAATCAGCTAGATATTTAATTATCTCTTTAAATCTTTTTGCCTAAAAGGAGGACTTAACGCGGAACACGTCTTAAAATCGATTTAGTTGACATTGCGTATAACAGACATTATAATAAGGAATGCTTCCTTATAGGGGACAAAAAATCGCTTCCAGCATTAAAGAAAAGATTGAATTGGATTTAAATATAAAGCTCGTTCGAAGAGGTAATAGAACGTACCGCGAGAACAAGTTTATTATGTGCAGTAAAAACGTGGAGGCTAAACAGAATATACCAACTATCAACATACCATACGAACCCCACGGGGTTATGTTAGCTTGTGAAATGTCCAATGTGGCAAAAACCTCAAAAAAGGTGTCAGACTATTGAGTAGAGCTTAATTACACTGAGGAGCACTCGAAAGAGGATCGCAAAAAGTCAGAGGGAGGTGTAATAGAAATGCTTGTTTAGTCAAAAGCCTAGAGGAATAAAAAAAATTTAAAAGTGTAGAGACTACAAAGATGGCTAGCCGAGGAGAACGGAGATGTGGAGGGAAGAAAAAAAACCTTCTCAAGAGGGACCGGGGAAAATGTAGCCCGTGAACAGGCCTTTGGTCGAGAGAGCCTGTTCACAGGCTAGGGAAAATGTGGGGTTAGGGTTGCGGGGTTCCTCTTGAGGGGGTCTGGTGGCCACCAGTTTTGTTATTTTTTAATTTGGTTATTAGTCTATGACTCATTTTGTCGGGAAAATCCCTGTTGTGTGACATTATCGACTTCCTGCTGTGAGGGAAAGTCCCTGCTATAATTACCAACTTCCTGTTATACGCTAGTGATTATGTATACTTAAAACTCAATCAGCGGCCCGTAAAAAGGCCCAAGGTTCATAGTAGTATAGTAGTTGGGGAAATGGACGAAGTCGAAGAAGGCGTCCATCTGTACCCTCAACTACTATACTACTGGTGTTATCGCCCGGTGAGTAAAAATACAATGAACGGTTGTTTAACTGACAGCAGGATCGTTGCCAACGCTTTGTCTTTTCAAGCAAGAATCTTCGGAAAGTTTTCTTTTACATCTGAAGCACGCTCAGTATAACTAACTTCCCCAAACCAAAAACGTTGAACCTTCCACGTCAGATCATTCGACCAAAATGAAGAACAGCTATGGCTTCTCGATTTGGATGCGACGTCATCTTGAAAATATCCCCAGGCCAGGCAGCACAGCAAAATGCAGATATGGCGGCAGGCATTCAGGCACGCAGTTGATTCCCGGTCTCTATTGCAGCTCGGGGACCAGCTTAGTGGCAATAATCTGGGCCTGTTTCGGTTCGACTTAGTGAAAGTACGAGAGCTCCCCAAGTCTCTAAATATAACTTGAACTTTATTTGCGAGCAAAACTCAAGAGAACTTTGTGACAGATCGATTACCAACGAAAGTGAGAAAACTGGCCAAATTCGATCACTTATATAATACGAAGACCTTTTCAAGATAAACCGGTTTGTCCTGTTTAAAGCGTGCCATAGAAAGTTCTTGAAATATTTTTAATATGCTAATTATCTTCTTGAAATAAACAGTCATAACAAAATACAACTTGAACGAAAAATATGTCCAAGTTCCATCAAGACTGCTTCTCTCTATACGGCATTTTCTAAAGTGGTACCGACCAAGGGCTAGATTTGCTGCGGAGAAAGGTTAGTGCTCGAAACGTCAACTATCAAAAATATTTTCTTCGTAGTCATTTGAGTTTATAACGTTTATCAACTCAGTAACTCATTATGTTATCTGGAGTCTCCCTAGAACCGGCGCGCGGATCGTCTCAGGGGACTGTTGCGACATCAGGTGATCTCAGGTCATTCAGTTTTAATTTTAGGCTTTTGTCCTTTGTCTTCTATTCAAGTGTGTCGAAAACTAACTGTTAAAATACAAAATGGCTTTTTGTTGTATGGAAAAACAAAATGTAGCACAGTGAAGAACTGCCAAAGAGGCTTGATTTGACTGGTCACACAATAGGATTTGATCCACAGACTGAGAAATAAAAACTTCTTCCAATTCCTTTTCGGTCAAATCATGGTTCTACCTCGTTGAGCCTATTGTTTTCAGTCTATCTAAAAACCTGATACACTGGGGCTTGATCGTGACAATTGCCTCAATTATACTTGCAAACATCTCTTGGTTGAAAATTTGCATGGCGAGCGGTAGGAATTGGAACCAAATTTTCTTATCTCGTATTTCTTCAAACACTTGAATGATGTTTTGAATAATGGCTGAAAATACCAATGAAGAATCAAGAGTATCAAACTTGTCGACTCGTTCAAGAGGAAAAGCTTGCGTTGCAGTTTTTGTAATAGCCTGGATGTGTATTTTAGTGCTTTCAGTTTTGCTTGCTTTGATGAAAGTTAGCCAATCAACTATCGAATTGGTTGGAGGTGGAGGTGCCTTCATCCTATTTTTTGTTGTCATTGGAGCTGCAGTAATAGCTTGCAACAAAAGACACAGGCCTGAAAGCAACTCAGTAGACGTAGTTGTCTCCGAGATTCCCATGGAAGATTTGGAAAAATCTCCAGCCCCAATCCTTCCGTATAATCATATTCCTCATCGTCCGGTATGTGCTGAAGCTTGTTCTACAGATTTGCCTGACTACTTTATCGCGATTTCAAATGTTCCCAAAGTTTCTCCACACTTAGGACAGCGAGGATTTTGGACGGAAGACATTGATAACTCGGATAATGAAAAGGACCCGCCACCATGTTATGAGCAAGCTCTTAGAATGTATGGATTGATATTAATCGAGTCCACCGATCTTGAAGATCAGCATCAACAAGTAAATAGTGAAGATACAAGACTATAGTATCATAGCCCCGGATCACTAAGACTTCAGGGCAGTCAAGCTCGCTTTGACTTGGGTTGATTCTTTGAAACATCGAAGTTGGATTTTCCTGGACTTTCATGAGTGCAAATATAATTCAGTTTTTAGAAATTATATCTCTTGACAGTTTTGCATGTATTGAGCATGCGGACTAAGCGAAAACCTCTACATTCACACCACTGTCAAATGTCTGGGGCGTTCGCGTTGACTTGGGTTTATTGTTTGAGTCAGGAGATTGAAGTTGGATTTTCATGTGTGCATATATAAAACAGTTTTTATATATTATATTTCTTAACAGTCTTGCATGTATTGAGATTCTTCCAGGGTTTGAGCACACAAGTGGTGAAAACCTCTACTTCCACCACTGTCAATGACGTTGACATGGGTTGATTGTTTGAGTCAGCAGATTTAAGTTGGATTACGGGTGCAAGTAGAAAACAGTATTTAGACATTATATCTCTTAACAGTATTACATGTATTGAGACATAAGTGAAAACCTCTACTTCATCCACGGTCAAACGCCGTCCGAGGAGTTTTATATTTCATACGTGTTTTCATGTAGATCATTTACCACTCGGTGGAAACCTGGGCAAAAATGTATAGAACAGGTAGTTAAAGATTTTTCTCTCCGTGCCTTTTCTGAAAATAATGAGCTTCTTTTCGTGGTAAGTGTTATACACCCGAGTACAAGTATTTCTGGCAAATAGCGCCGACGGTGAGCAATACCATTTGTGAGGTCTTCTATAGGCACCCCCATGGTAATTTGGATAACTTCCTAAATCACCTTAACATGATAGTTGATAAGATTCACCGTGAAAAAAAAATATTGTGTTTTGTTAGGAAATTTCAACTTAGATCTTCTCAAATTTGAATCACATCCTAGTACACAAAATTTCCTAAAAACCTTGGGCTCATATTACTTTCAACCTCAAATTCTGCAGCCAACAAGAATAACAGATCACTCAGCAAGTCTCATCGACAATATTTTGTTTAATTCTCTTGAGCACTTTTCCATCAGTGGAAATTTATGTTATGACTTATCTGACCATCTACCAAATTTTCGTTTCGTAAGTAAGCTTTCCTCTCTACCAGCAAACGTCAAACTTTGATAAGCAAGCCCTAGTTACTGACATTCAATCAATAAACTGGGATGTCTTACTTCGAGATGTTTATGAACCAAGTAGTATGTTTGATAGTTTCTATAATAAAATATCTGAGGTTATTGATACATATATACCCATCAAGCAATTATCTCGACAAGAATTAAAAAGTAGATCAAAACCATGGATAACCTCTGGAATCAGGACCTCTATTAGAATAAAGAATGGTTTATTTAAGAAATTCTTAAAGACTAAATCTAGCTACTACCATGCTAGAGTTAAATTTTACAGGAACAAATTGAACCATTTAATTAAATTAAGTAATAGAAGTTATTACAATAATTTCTTTTCAATTCACGTAAATAATGGCAAACGAATCTGGCAAGGAATTAAACAAATTGTTCAAATCAACCCACAGGTAAATCAATAGATCAGCAAAATAGTCTTGGAAAACTGTGAAATAACTGATCCCAAAGCAAAGGCTAATGCATTCAATAATTATTTTGCCAACATAGGTGGTAATCTTGCAAGTTCCATTCCTGGTGCTTCAAAAACTGCTAATGAGTTTATGCCACCTCCCATGTGTGATAGTTTGTTTCTGTGCCCAGTCACTGCAGATGAAATTCAATTAGAAATAGCTAAACCTCAAACTGGTAAAGCTGTGGGGCCTTCTAGTATTCCTATTTCAATTCTAAAAATCCTTAAGTCTGAATTAGCAGGTCCTTTACAGGTAATATTTAATACATCTTTTCTTACTGGAATTGTCCCAGATAAGTTCAAGTTGGCTAAATTAATACCAGTCTTTAAGAAAGGCTCTCAGACTAACCTTAGTAATTATAGACCTATTTCTCTTTTAATAGTATTTAATAAGTTGCTAGAAAAACTCATGTTCAATCGGTTAGCAGACTTCTTAGAAAAAAGGTACCTAGTCTATAACAAGCAATTTGGTTTCAGTTTACACCATTCAACTGATCATGCAGTACTCAGTATTATCGACCAGGTGCAAAAAGCTATTGAAGATCGCGATTACCCTTGTGGAATATTCCTAGATTTCAGCAAAGCATTTGATACTGTTAACCACAACATTTTACTTTCAATGTACATATTTGGCTATCTGTAAATAAGCTTTCACTGAATATTGAAATGTCAAATTTGTCATTTTTCATCCAGTGCAAAAACGAATTTCCAAAAAGGTTATATTATTTATAAATAATCAATCATTAACTGAAGAAAATTGCATTAGATACCTTGGAGTTTATATAGACTCAAATATTAGTTGGAAGAGCCACATTAACTATATTACCTTACAAGAGTTTGATTCACCGGGTTAATTTTGGCCAATTTAAGCTTTCTACTGATATCGAGTAGAATCATGAAGATGCTACAAAAAGCGATTCATGATCCATACTGAGTTTACATGAGTTTGTGCGCTTCAATTTACAGTAAGACAAGAACGATTACTTTAGTCGATGATATACATACCGTCATGTATTTCAAATAATGACTTGACTTTGGTAACCAATTATATTCTAGTGTGTCATTGCTTGCAAGACGATCTATGTTAATGTTAGCAGAATTGCCAGAAATGTTTACAGTATTTGAGCGATTTTTCCAGCTTGAATAAAGTGAAAGTTATACTTGTAACGTGCATGGTGATGCCAGAATTGAGGGGTATCACTACTGTTTGCCACTTGAAAAACTCTTGGTTCTGAACTACAACTCATTCATTTTAACTGTGGGAATTATTGGTGTTGATTCTCATGCTAGAGATATGTATGGTAACAGTCATAGTCAAGTTACATGTGTATTGTTGAAAATACCATCCATGCATATATTAGCACAATAGTTTTAGAGTCTATATACATGTAGGAATGAGGATATATATGAGCTTAAAGGTGTACATATTGCCAACTTTGAAGATGATCTTTGTTCAAGCAGTGTTGAATACTGTAGTATATCAAATGTTAATGGTTTATACCAATGTTCTTGTAAACAGTGCTGTGCTATAGCAGTTTATGCAATGAGTTACTCTGTTATTAATCTATGGGGATACTGGGCTTCAAAGTTACTGCACGAGAAAACCAAGCACCCCAGCCGCGATAAATGAGGGTGTAAGCTGTATAATGTAACATAACGTCGTGGTTTGCAATTGCGCTGGCTGAGATAAGAACTAGACGAATTTGAAGAGAAAAAGCGGACTGAGATAATCTATTCAAAACTTAATTTTGATCGTACATGGATCACTGTGCTCAGAATGCATCATAATATGAGGTCGTAGAAACTGTAGAAACGCCCCTTAGACGCCAAACATTAGGGCAATAGGTGTGACATGAAAAATCCTCAACTGCTTTCGTCTATTTTTTTAAGAAATATGACAACTGTTGTAGCATAGTTTGTGCTTAATGTATTTTTATGAATGCATTAATTTCTGTGATACTTTTACTCCACAATTTTTATCACTCGAGTATTCTAACTGTAAAGTGGCAAAAGGCAAAATTCGACAAAAATTCCAAATTTCATTTAGTAAAATACTGCCGAATAAGTTTACCCCAAGATTTTGTCCAAAGAATCAAAAGTTTCCTAAAGCTCGCATCACAAGGCCTACCAGATCTCAATCTAGTAGTGTTTTTAAATTTGTAGAGCCTAAATGTCAGACAGCATTTTATCAAAAGTGCTATATCATCAGATGCATACGCGTATGGAAAGTTGTTGCTGATGAACTGAACCTACGCATGAACGCCCTGGATGATTTTAAACAGGCAATGGTAGAGTATTATAAAACCGCCTTAAGTAATTACGACTGTGAAAATCCCCGCACTTTTAAGTCTGTCTGTCTTAAATGTAATAAGTGTCGTAGTCTTTCCCAGCCTGTCTCGTGTTGCTTATGTATTTTACGTATTCTTATATTTTTAAATTTTCTGGGCCAGCAGTAACTGGCTCACGCTGTAGCGGAATCCCTGCCACTTTTTCTTTCCTACTTTGTTTGATTACCTGAATGTATTTATATTATGTTGGCGAAGCTAATAAAAAAATTCCTACCCTGATGTCAGGAAAACTGTGCGCTCTCTATGCCTAACATGATACGTGCCGAATAGAGTATGAGAGACAAAATGCTGTAACATAACTATTCATACATGATGTAAGGAAATCTGTATGCTCCTTACCCCTAACATTCTGCGTGCCGAATAGAACATGAGAGAAAAAATACTGGAACTTAACTTTTCCTACCCTAATGTAAAGAAAACTGTACGCTCTTTACCCCTAACATGATGGGTCACGAATAGAGTAAGTAGTGATATAGGGATGAAATTAAGCCTCGTTGGTGCCTTTCCCTGCCTTCTATATGCCTTCCCTTTATTTTTATGCATAGGTGTCTTCCTGCATACTAAATTAGTGCCTTCAGGGCTTAAATCAGAGTGCGGGGGTATTTTTCATCAGAGCTTTCTCTGGTTGTTACGCCATGCTAACGAGCCCCAAAAAGGGCGAAACAGCTGTCTATGGCTACAATCCCGCTCTGTTTTGAGGTCTTTCGGTGTCGTGTCGATGTCTTGCAAAGTTAATTTTCACGTAGTACTATCAGCATTGCAGTATTCTGTTTGTAGAATTTCATATCATAATGTCTACTTGTCATTTTTGCTGATCAGGTACTTTATAGATCCTACGTTCTTCGGCATATTCGTTTGCGGTCCTTTCCACTCCTTTGTGGTTAATGTTTTTCCTTCCTGCATATTAATTATGTGACTGGTCAGTGTCTAGCTAGCTAGGTAAAAATGCATTCCTCCATACTAATAAGTGCTTTCCATATGCAATGAGCGTCTCTCTTCTACAATAGGCATAACAGTTTTGCCTAGGCATGCCCAGTCTCTTCTAACCCTGATTGGGTAATGTAAAATCTGTTATGTGTTCAAAATAAAGGCGGGTAGTGTTAGAAAGCGCTATCGTTCTTGCAATCGCTTTGCCAAGTTCGAGTTATCCGAGTTCGAAATAATCGCGGAAAAATGACGGAAGAGTGGAGTGAAATCTGAGGGAAATTTAGTGGCGGATCCAGGGGGGCCCGCCCCCCCCCCCCCCCCACCTCCTTATTTTTAGACCAAACTGAGGCCCGAAGGACAGAAAAATTTGTTTTTTTGAGACCGGCCCCCTACCTCATCTAAGGGTCTGGATGACCGGGCCCCCTCCTTATCTAAGGGTCTGGATGACCGGGCCCCCTCATTATCTAAGGGTCTGGATGACCGGGCCCCCTCCTTATCTAAGGGTCTGGATGACCGGGCCCCCTCATTATCTCAAGGTCTGGATCCGGTACTGATATTGGACTTAGTTCGTTCGGCTGTATATAAAGAACAACAGCAGAACTAAAACTCGATGGAATCGCCCTGAAACGGCCAAAAATGCAAAGAAATCAGCATAAATTTAGACAAGGAGACAAGGTAAGAAAGTCTCATAAATCTCAATACAAACCCTTAACATTTCTGTTAAGCAACAACCATTCTCATTAGTGAGCTTGGGGTACCCGTGGTCAAGTGTAAATAACCTAAACGCAAGTCTAGGCCGCTTTAATTTGATCTTGTTCATGTCTTGGTCACCCTATTTATGGTCCCCTCTTAAATTTTATATCACATTTCTAATACCTTTTTTCAAGGAGAATGAGTCTCCGCTGAGACCTTGCCTCAGCGCTTCCTTTCTATCCATTTTTTTAAATAATATTAATAACACTGAAGCAACACTCACTTTTCTCGCATTTTAAGCAACTGCAAGTATGATAAGAGTCAACAATTTTTTGAAACGGATTTAACTATAAAAGTTAACGTTGAAAAAGAACGACGTTTCGACTGTCCGACGGTCCTTTTTAAGTTCAGGCTAAGAAGTAATTATAGACTTATGAGATACTGACTAAAAGTAGGCAGTATCTCATAAGTCCATTCACAATTGTACATAAGAAAATGCTAACCTTTACTTCTTATCCTGAACTTGAAAATAACCGTCGGACGGTCGAAACGTCTTTTCTTTTTAACGTTAGCAAGTATGATATACCTGAAAAATGGCTTAAGAAATTCTAATCCTTCGTTTTCCCCTCTGTTTGCTCTATTGAAGCTGGTAGAAGATGTAAAAGTCAGTTTAAAATAAGCAAGGATGTCAAAAATAATCTAACAGCTTGATAAATAAATGTCACTCAGTTATAGTTTTGGTGCTTAAGAACAATGTAAATAACTAAAGATGTGATATTCAAATTTTAGCCAGGTGAATCCATAACAAAAATGATTTTTCAGTCACGTGTCACATTGGGTTGGGGGGAAAAAGAAGAGTTCTCCTCAATAGCGAAAGTATTCTTTTCAAAGCATTTTTCGTTAGACATTCTCCCTGAAAACGCCATTGTGAAATTTCTAAACTGCTTCCATTTTCACTGTAAAATATTTCTGCCGACGAAATGAGTCATCGCCAAAAGTATTTTTTGCCGTTAAAGCGGTGGCCACGCGTTATTGGGTTTACAACACCACGACACACAACATAAACTCTTCAGACACTAACGCAATAGCTCCTCAAATTGAGGCGTCTTCTCTCCCCCTTCCCCCTCGGTGCAGTGTTGACGTTATGTATTCAAGTTTTAATTCAACACAATCAACACTGCTTGGGGGAGAGGGGGACAGCAGAAATAGCCCCTTATAACAACATCCCCAAGCTTTTTTAAGAGGTAGAATATGAGTTAAGTTAGCAAAGTGCGTCTTTGTGCCTAATTTCCTCAAGTGTCCCAAGACGTTTTGACCAGGGTTGTAGTTTCAACTGTTTCAACTGTTTATTGGTTGTTGATGTACTTTTAAATTTTAGGGATAAATGGATAATCTCTCTTGGTTATTGCAAGGTACGTCAGTTAACGGATATTTGAAAATCAAGATATAATTTGTGGTATCACAAAGATTGATTATGACTCCCTTATCGCGAGTTCAAAGAGGCCTAGATCAACAATCCAGCCGTAGAATGTACAGTCGTTGCAGCCGCATTAGCCACAAACTCAAAAATATTTGGCACATAAATTTCCACGGTTAACTCTTTTTACAAATAACGGTAAAATTGTTAATACTTTTTACGCCTATCGACTAAATTTTTTGGTCGTTCTACCCGTAACGGTAAACCCACTTGAGCCCTTGGAGGTAGGAATGTATTCTGTCAAATGTGACACCACTTTTTGCTAAAGGAGAGAGAATTTTTGTTTTTTAATAGTCTACTAATGATACGTAATACAATCAAGAAAACATGTTAGCAAAATGAAAACTTAAACAAAGATCAGAGGCACCCAGCGATTTTTTTTTTCTTTAAAATAACTGTTCAAAGTAGCACATATTGCCTAAAAATTTATAAAGCTTGAGAAAAGCTAAAAATTTCTGGATAACCATTCCATTCGTCTAAAATATTCGGAGGTTTTTCTGATAGCTTAACTACGATTTTCGGAGGTTGTGTGATTCACATTTTAATGCCAAGATATTGTGATTATTATTAAAAAGGTCTTCTAAAAAATTTCGGTAAAAAAAGACAAAACGTCCCCTATAATTTTGTAATGAAACCAAGGCTACTTCATGTCCTCAAACGTTCGAGTGGACCCATAACTGTTAGTATCTTACACTTACGGATGAGACGAAAAAGCCACCTTGGACTTTCGTGACAACCAAAGTTCCCCTAAGACATCCGAACAGATAAATAGTTTTTAGAGCAACTCCAAATTATCCAAACAGTTTTCTAAAGCACAGGAAAAAACCATTTGGGAAACTTCTGGCGTATTTGGAAACATTCGGTCGTGGGGTGCTCCTGAAAGATATGACCATAATGATGTAATTGCTAAAATTACCCTTACAGCTGCGACAGTATCTTCATTTAGATTTGAATTTCCGCAGTTCACATCATCTTCATTCTATTTAAGACAGAAAACCCAAACTCAGAAAAAAATATTAACAGTACAAAGTAACTGAGTAACATCAGTTTGTGCCTCGTTCGCTTTTAAAACGCCACTTCACAGCTGAAAAACAGTTCGGTAGCCGTTGTCGTAGTAGACATGTGAAATTTTGAGCATGAGCCACTTTTCGGGGCCAGCTTCCAATAAATCAGTCCCAATCAACTATGTATGAGTGTTTGTCAAGTGTAAAACCTGAAGTTGGTCTGACCATGGTTAATAGATTAGACTGGTTATGAAGCCCGTCAGATTCCTTTGTTATATGTCAAGTTTGTTCAATAGCATTTCTATTATTTTGATCTTACTGAAAAAAAAAGGTGGCTTTAATTTATTCCCTCACAATTTGTGAACAAAAAATAAAGGATTGAAACTTCAGGGAGCTCCCAACATAAACTACAGCACTGTAGCTTTTATCTTTCACGTTTGCAAACTGTTCACAGCCTCCTATTTTCCGTAAAATCGGCCAGACCAAGCGCTTTGCATTCCGGCAGCTATCTTGGGTACCTTTTGTATCTTGGCGTTCCCTCCACCCACCGCTATAAACCCCGACTACCTCAATACATATGAAAGAAGAAGGCCGCCCGAACCGGTAAGCGCTCGATCCTGATGGTCTCACGAAAAAGCAGTGCCGACTGTGAACAATCTATGACGTTTGCTGGCCGTCTTTAAAAACTAGGCTCTTCTACAAATTACGGTCTGACCAAGCAAAAACAACACCGGTCTGCTAATAAGGACTGATCGAGAACTATAAGGCAGTTTCTATTATGGTTCCTGTGTCGTTTGATTGACAAGTTTCCAGAATTGGTTCTTCAGTGTCCGCCATTGCCTCGTTGTTCGACTCCTTCTCTGAACTACTGACCGCGGAATAACGCGATCTCTCAGCCAGATACCTCAAGACAAGCTGGCGAATCACCTCTCGTCTCTGAGAAAGCAAAAAAATGAAAACTGTATGCGGCTATGATGATGATTGCCAAATTAAACTTGCACTCAGTCACAGTTGCAAATATTTTACATGCGTACGCACGTAAAATTTACGCCCGTAAATAAAACAGAGGCAATGTATGGAAGGTGGAGCTAAACGTAAAAGGTGAGCGAGGTTCAACTCTTACGTTTACCGAGACCTTTCATAACTTGCCTCTACTTTATTTACGCGCGTAAAATTTTAAGGTGGATTTCACGTGTGTTCGCATGTAAATTTTACACGCGTAAAAAAATAGAGGCAATACATGAAGTGTAACCTCGCTCAACTTCTCATACACTGTACGCGCGCAAATAAATTAGAAATCCATCCTAAGACCCTGTCCACACGTATCCAGATATTTTTGAAAATGGATATTTTTCTCTTCGTTTCAGTCTCCCGCGTCCAAGCTAAACGATGTTTTTGAGCACTAAGAACTTACGTTTTCGAAATAGAGTGGAGTGTGCAAGAAAACGCCTGCTTGTCGATTTTATGTGATGTGGACGGACAAAAAGTGGGGTTTTGGAATGCGATGATGTTATACATCATACAGGGCATGACCTGCAAGGGATGCTATCATATTTCCACCGTTTTGGCGTTTCGTGTGGACGGGCGAACATGTAAGCTTTCTTTACCTCCTGCTCGCAAATCCTTTTCACTTTTGAAGCAGTCCTATTGACAGGCTTTCTCTTAAACAACTTTTCCAAAAACACCTGCAGTTAACGAAAAAAAATAAAGCAGTTATTACTGGTAAGATAGCTATAATTAGTAAAATTCAACTAGTGGTCTATTATCAATGCTGCGTTCTGATTGGTTGAGCTACTACTAGGCTGTATGTTATAGCCCTATAGTAGCAAAAGCGCCGGTTTTTTGGCAGCAAAAAGAGGATTAAAGTCTAGCTTTAACCAGCTAAAGTTTTGTCTCGATATTTTTTACCAGCTTGTTGGATTTTACTAAAACAATTATTCCTCTCGCCCTCATGGCCTCTGAGTCAATAGCCAATTCGGCCCTCGGCCTCAAGGGCGCATTCGGGCTCGATGAATAATTGTTAAATACCTTATCTATCTGGACGACCGCTACCGATATTTTGGGTGGCCATGCATTTCAGTTTTGGAGGTGAGTCTCAAGATCTCCACTAAACTCATTCAAGGATGTACAAATCTTCAATATCTACTTCGTGAATCGGAGTATAACGCTCTAACAAATTCACTACTAACTTCTGTTTGTAAGTTACGTCCAGGAATTTCTGGAGTTTTCTATCTATTGTCACTGCCATGTTAATCGACCTCAGCGAAACGGTGTTGCATTCAATGTATGGGCTGGTGTTCCGGGCAAACTCCGGGGACGAGGGCTACTCAAAAAAAATTTTTTTTTTCAAAAAACTGGGAATCCCAGTCTTCTTGTCTTTACCATATATAGCGTTTGCTAAATTAAAATAATAAAGTCACAAGATGTGTGTGTTAGAAGTGCTTAAATTTATGACCCTCATTAATTTCTTAAAGGCAAATTTTATAATTAAAGGTGCCCTTTAGTAACCAAGCTTCCTTTCATAGGCCATTATAGGAAGTACTCCGAAGGGACCGCACAATTTGTAGCCACTGCCTGGAGAGATGGCTGTTGTATAGAGCTGCCTATTAGCATCCACAAAAGTGGAACTATACTTTCTAATAATCAACTGAAAATCTCACTCAAAGAGTTTCAGCCAGACAGCAGTCGACAAAATCAGTTAAGGCTTAAGAGTCCCTTGTGGCGTTTTGACCACTTCAAAAGGGGAAAAGGAAGCTCCAACTCCCCCACATCCCCAAGAAATGTTATGCCACTGTACAAGCTACCTGTAAAAAAATCTCAACTTTGAAAGAAGGGGCCGGAGAGGTGAGAGGTGCAGAAAGTACCTTATTTGAGTACAGTGTCTCTTCAATTTTGTCACCGATTGAAGCTAAGCTTCCCTGCCGTTGCTTGCCTACTTTGTACTGTAATGTATTACTACTTTTCTGCGTCAGTTTTCTTATTGATATGTCTTGTGAGAAACTGTCCTCTCTTCGTAACTGGTTTCTACTAACATGTTGTCCAGTAGGCATAGAAAATAACGGAGCCGAAGCCTAGAGTAGGATTTCACGAATTTTAGGTACCCTACTGAACATCGTCGATGAATTTAAGTTCCATCAGCTACGCTGAGGTTCAGACTAGGATGTCGGCATCCTCTAGCCATTCGGTGGTTTCGGCTACACGAGCAGCTAAGCCGCCTGAAAAATTGGGTGGCGGCAGGGGTATTTTTGCAGAACGCCCAACGCTGTATGACTCTAAAGTTTAGTAATTACGGTTAGGAAACGGAGTGAATCAAGTTTCAGGTCGGTTTTCCAGTCTAATGACCCTAAATAAAACCTGATTCACTCAGTCTCCTAACCCTAATCACTAAACTTCAGAGTCATTCGGCGTCCTGCATTCGGCTTTCGGAGATTGCAGAACTTCAAATTACTCTGAAATTTAGTGATTAGCGTTAGGAAACTGATCATGAACGAATCAAGTTTCAGGTCTTTAGCTTAGTTTTCCGAGTATAATAACACTATATGGAACCTGGCTCACTCGGTTTCCTAACCCTAATCACTAAACTCAGAGTCCTTCGGCGTTCTGCAAAGTAACCCTGCCGATTGGGTGGTGTGAAGAGTGGGCACGGCAAATGCAGGTAGGGACACCGGCATTTATCGACATTTGGCGCCAATCATCTTGAGGGAGGATAGCGATCTCCCCCATCCAGTGCGAAGGCGATTGAGGTGTGTCCAGGTCTTGCAGCTTCTTGCGGCTTATATAGGTGGTTGACAAGGCCGATTGACTTCGTAGATGAGGACTTAAAGAAAGTAAGGAGATGGGTGTGGGATTTGCTCAATTCTATTTGCAATCTCTCCTCAACCCAAAATGTAGAACGGGTGGAAAATCTGAACACTGTTAAATATATTTCAATACTTACCAAGATGGCTACGGGACAACAAGCTTTGAACAGATGTTTCATAGCCCAGAAGCCTGGAAGCAGCACATACACGATGCTTAATGGTGGCGGAATAACGCTTTTCTTGTAAATCCAATTTAACCACATTTTTGTTCGCTTGAACTTCCATTCAGTATCCAAGTTTTCCTATAAATCATAAAAGAAATAACCCACACTAAATTTTACTACGTGTTACTTAGGCAAGTGTTAGGACCAGCATCGTTAGAGCTCATAATCCCACAATACTAGGAAAATCCAAAACGGTTTATCTGGACGGGATCCCAGTGCTCAGTTCACTATGGCAGCCAAAATGTGCTCCAGGTCTCGCAGAAAACATTTCACAAAACATTAGTGTTTCTAATAAAAGTTTTGAAAGAAGTAAGAACGTGTACATTCGAGGTAACCAAACTCAGCCTTATCCACATTATTGGGTTAAACACCGGAGAATTCAATTGAACATGTTAAATGGAATAACCATTTCACGAATCCCAACCTCAATAATTGATCACGACAGGAAAAATGCTGCAACTCACAACGATTGCATTTTAAAGAAAGCAGAACTAGTCTTTACTTACTGAAATTCGTGTGTAGGATTCATTGAGTATCGCAATCAGCATGTTAAGAGCCACAAGAACCGCTACAATGTTAAACAGGGCAAATAACGTCATGCCCGTTCTCCAGATGGCACCGTAGCCATTTTCTTCAATCCTAAAATCCTCAAAGTCAATTTCGCCGAAAAGCGACCAAAAGATCACGTTTGCACTGCCATACAACCTGAAGTAGCAAGAAAAAATGATAAGCCCTTGCCATAAGATTACCCAAGAGTGGATTGTGATTAATTGAAATAAGTCTGTCGTTATGATCAGTAAACTCACCGTTGTAGCTTTTGAGGATTTTCCTCCACTGCCCCCAGTGCGAAGTATTCTTTGGCCGCGTTGTACTGAATATAAAGCTTTGTGAAACTAGCAGCAAATGCCACAAAAATGAAAGCGAAATACAAAAAGAACTTTCCCACGTCAATAAGCATCTGTGAGAATGCACTGAGCAAAGGACCAACACTGGCGTTTACTTGAAAAAATGAGAAATTTTGGACGAAAGCAAAAAGGATTCCCAATGATATAAAGCTTTCGGAAGACAACATGATCGTGTACGAGCGTTTTACGGCATTGTCCTCCAGCGTCATTGACCGGAATGCGTCTGGAAGAGTTGCATAGCCAATCCACCAAATGATGTGACCGAGACAGAATAACATCACTGTGGCTACGATTAAGTAGTTCCAATGGTAAGACCAGAAGCGGGCTCTTCCTTTTTGGAAAATTTCCTTGATGATGTCTACCAATTGCCCGAAGACAAACATAAGGATATACACATCTGTGAAAAGAAGACAAGGTAATGTCAGGTCTTGAATCCCGCCCAATGCAAAAGAATCCCGATTCCGAATTCCGGGAAATTTTTGCTTGTGCCAAAAAAAATTCGGAAGAAAACTTTGCTTTTGAAATCCGAAATACAGCTCAAGGAATCCGGAATCCTCCCACCAACGATTGGAATCCAGAATCTAAGTTCCACCGACAAAAAATGGAATCTAGTACTTGGAATACAGAATCCAAGGCTGTCTTAGAGTCCCTTACATTGGGTGATGAATTTGCATTCACAGTGCAATTAAATCATACTGTTCTCTCCCATGTCTCTTACCAGTGAATGAGTAGCTGCCCAGAAAGTTACTTGTAGATGATGTGAAAGCCAGCAGAAACAGAAATGTTTGGTAGAATCCAAAGTACATAAGAACCTTCATGAAAGGAGAGTGGAAAATTCTTGTCACTTTATGTTTGGGAAAAAAGCTCTCAGAAAAACACCAAATCACGGTAGTCAACGGGTACAGCAAAGACGCCAGTAACACCAACACCAACTGCTTCCAAAGACTTTTCACCTCCTGGAAAGGCATGTTTTTGTAGACCTCTGAATTTAAAACCAGCTGACTGTAGGGATGGGCGACGAACTGGAAGGTAAAACTCTGTGGTTAGTATAGCTTTTTAAAGGAAATTATTCCTTTTATCAAGTATTTAACTACTTACATTAATATAGCTGAGATTTATCCTTTTCCAAAACTAAAACATATCAAATGGTTTTATCAACCGAGTTAATAAAGTAAATTAGCTACTGCCAAGGGACTGCAGCTTAAAAGCTGGGGGTGACATTACGAACAATTGGCTACATTTTCCAGTTCTTCAGAGAGAATCGACGAAGAGCTGGCGCGCTGAGACGTTAACACCTTTGCCTGAGCCAACAGCGCCTCTCCTTGAGGGAGTTGACCGGCCGGCTGAGTGAGTCAAAGTGTTTATATGGGAAAAGTTGGCCCAGTTAGGGGATCACCCTTCTAACCGGGCCAACTTTTTGTTTGTAAACGGTTCGCCACCGTTTTGTAAGAAAATGTATGAAAATTTGGCTCACCCAGTGTAGCTCGGGTATGTGGGTGAGCTTCATCTACCTGGGAGCCAGATATTGGATCTCTTTCTGGTGGCCATTTTAAATTAGTTCATCAACTCAGCCGAAAGAAGCAAATTAAACTAACTTACCCTTTGGGTTAAAACTTATCCAGTCAAAACTCTGTTCGCCCTTTAAATTCTGTAATTTTTATGCCAATTTTTTTTTTTCGCATCTTTCGGACAAACGTCTAGACATTTGTATCGGCTTAAAGCAAGCAGTCTCCTGCCTCATCTCCTGAGCAGCAAACACATAATGCAAATGAAGTCATACCAAAATAGCGCTCGTTTTTTTATCCGGGGTGTTTTTACATTACAATAGACATTCATGCAAATTGTGCTTTACACAAATGTACTATTCATCTTTGGAAACGTCATTGCCTAAGAACCCTAACTTAAAGAAATACTTTAAAACGTACCTTTTTCGTTTTGGCATGGACGGCAAATTCCAGCACGTTTAGCGAATCCGTCTCCAATTTAGAGAACATTTTGCTTTTACTCTTCGTTTCCAAAATGCATCTGATCTCTTGCATTGTGCAGCATTTGTTGAGGAGCGCCATAGCAAACTCTTCACAGCCATCAGAAAGCTTAAGATATTCACTTTTAAACTCGTATTCTTGTTCGGCCATGTCACGGAGTTCCTTGCTCAGGCTACAAGCTCGAAGTACTGGATCTGACCCACGCTGCACGTCTTGCAGAAAAGACGCCGCGATAAACGAGTGGCTGGCCAGTGCGCGGTATTTATTTAAACGATATACGGCGGGACCAAGCTTCAGGCAAGGCGCTTCATTGAATTCTGTCGACAATGGGACATTTTTGGGATCACCAATGGTGAACCCATGTTCAAGAAGAAGTTTAACAATTTGAAAGTTCTCCAAACACGCGGCTAGGGCAAGTGGTGTTGCATGGGCACCATGACCTGTGACAGTAAGGATTTTGTCTGGTGATGTTTGAGGTTGTCCATTACAAAATTGAAGCAGTACTTTCACTATTCTGATTTCACCATCGCGTACTGCATTAATCAAAGCAAGCTGTAAGCTGGCCCCGTTTACCAGTAGTGCCTTGATAATCTCATCTCTGACGGTCTCATCTGTCAGATCTGCTGCTACTTGCAAAACAGTTTTACCAGAACTGTCGAGCAGGTTAAGGTCGTTGCTTTCTCTTTGGGAGCTGAGTATTCTCCTAAATTCCTCTAAATCCTCGTTCTTTATAGCCTCGTATAGCTTTGGTTGCAACTCGTCAATCGGTCGACAACCCTTAACCACTGGATATTCTGGCAGGAGAATATCTGATAGTTCCATTGGAATCAATTCGCCAACAGAGCATACATTCACCTGTAATTCAATGAGTGGCCAAAATGATAATGAACTTGCACGATACCTGCGTTTGTATTGTTTGATGCGTTTTTATTGTCTCGAGTGCTTTATTGTTTGGTGTGGATTTGTGCAGTTGAAAGTAGCAATGGTTTGGTGTTTTACATACATATGTTAACACACTGCTGAGGGATACTGTTCTAGAGATCTAGAAAGTTGTATGAGAGATCGAGCCTTAACATGATGAATGACATTGGCAATGACAAAAAGCAGCAACATTATATAATGATATATGAAAATGATAAATATAGCCACGAGAGCAATATAGTACATCCTATGTTGTAGAAATAGGGATTGGGATAGCCTAGACTTAATGTAATTTTGATTTTTTTTTTTTTTAATTATTGAATAATTCAATTTCAAGCAAACAAATAAAGTTTCCATTATTATTAGTATTCAGTATTATCTGTCTGTATTTGCTAAAACTTGGCTAAAAAAATTTCAAGTGCATTTTAACCATTTGAAATCTAAGTCGAATGGAAAGCAGTTAAAAGTCACTAGCTGAGGCTTAACAATGACAAATATTAACGCAAAAATTAACACCTACGCTTCCATGCGTAACATGCGGCTTAATGAGAAAAAATGTAAAGATATGGTTATCAATTTTTTGAAGTATCAACCCACTGTTAACACCGATTTAGCGTAACGGTATAGTCATTGATAGAGTATCTAGTTATAAACTCTTGTGGGTTATTATCTCTGATGACCTCTCTTGGAACGAACATTGTGACAGTATGCATAAAAAAGCTACTAAGCGATTGTTTGTGCTGCAGACCCTCAAGAGAGTTGGACTGGGCACTAACGATCTCGTGTTAGTCTACTGTAGTATTGTTAGATCCATTGTTGAGTACGCCTCGCCAGTTCGGGCTGCGATCCCTTTACATCTGGACGAGTTAATTGAGTCTGTACAGCGGAAAGCTCTCAAAATAATATTTGCCCGGGTAGACTATACGGAAGCCTTGGTCTTGGCCGGCCCGGAGTCTCTTAGTGACAGGAGAGTAGGAGCTTGTAAGCAGTTTATGGCTACTGCACGCCAAATGTCCTCCCTTAAGAACATCATCCCCTCTCCTGCCGCTATTGAGTCTCATTACAGTATAAGGGTCCAACTTCCAAGACGTCAACATGGTCATACCAGAAGAATTAATGACTTTGTAGCTTATAAATTTCAGTGAATGTATGTAAATGGTTAATTGTATGTGACAATGACCTTCCCCAACAATTCAGTTATTGCTGCAAGTGGGTGAAATAAACAGAATATCTATCTATGTATCTATCTATCTATCTATATAACTTCATTGCTTGGAGCAACAGACGGTAAATTTCTCTCGCAAGAGTGACAGGATTTTGCGATGAAAGAAACAACATTTGATACGTTCAGAAATTCACCTTTTGGTCAGTCAAACCATGAGATCCATATATAGCTAAGTGTGTGCTGAGAACAGATTAAGAATCCACCATCTCTGAGCACAGGATAAGCTTAATAAGACAAAATCACCTAAACTAAACACTCACGAAACGTTTTTAAGCTTGGCACAAAGAATTCTCATAACACGAACTCAACCACATGCCTGAATTTTGTCTGTCAACGCCTTCGGAAGATCACACAATAAATCACTTTCGCGGCAATTAGAACACTTATATGAAAAAAGATAATTGCAGTTATAGACTCAATTTTTGCAGTTGCGAAAAGAAAGCCTGAAAAAATTTAGGCTTGTACGGGATTCGAACCCTTGACCTCTGCGATACCGGTGCAGCGCTCTACCAGTTGAGCTTAGTTGAATTGGTTCGTTATAAACCCGTGAAAGAATGATGATGTTATGAATAAGTGAAAATCATGTAAGAGAACTACGAGGTGAAGAATTATAAGAAAGAAGATCATCGCAGCTATAGACGCAACTTTTGCAGTTGCAAAAAGAAAGCCTGAATTTTTGTACTGGATTCGACTAAGTCTCTATCCTTGTCAGAAATCAGCAGCAATTTCGATCTCGCCGAATAGTTTTCACTCCTAGAACTTATTTTCTGAGGCCAAAGACTTTTTACTGCACTACCAAAACAAAGCTCACAATATCCAGTCTTTCCGTCTCAAGCCTGGGATCAATCTTCCCCCGTGTAGCCAAATGAGACGAATTACGAGCAGATATTAGACGCAGCAGACTTTGCCAATCGTGAGACTTGTTTCTTCAAAAGGCTTGATGATGCCTTCCTGAATACTCGCTCAGGGCAGCCAAAAAAAAAATGTTAAGACAACCTACTACGAGAGCCGAGTTCAGCATAATATTGCAATCTAGCTTGGGGTGGCACCTATAAAGCGAACCTTTAAAGAATTGTAATCTTACAGAAACGTGCCGTAAGAATAGTGAACAACTCTACCTACGATGCCAACACTAGTTTCATGATATCCAGTCGTTTCAATTAGGTTTTTTATGTTTTCACTCAAGAACTCTACACTCCCTTCCAAATTCAATAACCTCTTCCTAATAAACAGTCAAATCCATACTTTTAATGCCAGGAATGCCCACTCATTTCGCTTGCAACTATGCAGAACGAACACCAGACAGTTCTCAATTTTTTTCCAAGGTCCAAAGTTTTATAATTCGCTGAATTCTACTATAACTGGTTCGTCCTCTTCCGCTTCTTTTAAAAGAAAGCTTAAAGAATTCCTTCTTCCAATAGTATAGCCTCCCACGCAGACGTTCTTAGGGGTTCGTCACGCGTTCCTGCCCCAAGAAAAACATTACCTACAAAACAATAACGTGTGAAAAAAAATTCTGCCTTTTGTTCAGTCTTACAAGGTAACCCCGCCGTTGCGTCACCCAAAGAACAACTTTATGAGCAAATAACATCTAATCCAGCCTTTAAAGAGAGAAATATACTAGCCTGCGTAGCTGGCGGTATTGTGTGGGTGCGCGATTAAAGTTTTGGCGGCGGAGCCGTGTTCCAAAAAAAGGAGTAGGGACGAGACGGTTGAAATATTTCTCGCGGCTTCGCCGCTCGTGACGGCTCCGCCGTCAAATCTCACTCGACTATATTACAACGGCTCCGCCGCCAAATCTCACTCACTCCAGCTACGCAGGCTAGAAATATACAAAAAGCCAACGCTTATCTCCTATATTCTCGTCAGGAGCAAAAATCTTTGGTCACGTATCACACTCTACAGAGCTTGTACGCACGTGTTTGGCTTGTCAACACGTTGACTACAACAGCGCCGATTGGATCTCCGATAATCTGCATGTGATCTCCAGCCGGTATTTGCGAACAATGGGAAAGGAATTTATCTTTCAGTTCAGCAGGCGTTCGTGGGGCAGGAACGCGTGACGAACCCCTAAGAACGTCTGCGTGGGAAGCTATTCTTAGTGTATGGCCCTAATTAGATTATTAGATTAATTAAATTAACATGTGTGTGTGTGAGTCCGCGGTCAAGGTTAGCCATCTTTAATAAGCCCATATTGTAATTATTATATCAAGATTAGTTTATCTTAAGTTGAGGAGACCTGAATCATTATAAGCCTCGTGGTTTCTTTCAGGTCTCCTCGCCATTTACGTTTTCTTTAATCTCATATTATTTCCATCTTGCGTTGTAAAATTTTGTGTATATGGCAAAACAAAGAATGAGTGAATGAATGAATGAAATAAATGAATGAATAAATGAATGAATGAATTATGGGATGTTATGAAAAGCGTATTTGGGGGGGGGGGAGTTAGCTTAATAGGCAGTGAGAAACTCATGATATAGTCAAAAACGTGCTCAATAAGAGTCGGTAAAGGTGCATGAGAGAAATTTCTGTAGCCATGATTAACTATTAAAAATACAGTCAGATATATAGTGTACTCATTAACATGAAATTTGTAAAAAACGTTCAACCATTTTGCAATTTAATGAGATGAAAATGATATTCAACATAAATTCTACAGACACCTGCATAGAGAAGTATTCACCCTGAAATGACCAAAAACCCTTGACTTATCGAGTCTTTATCCTAGGAGAAAGTCGAATTAAATGAATTAACCAAAAAAACAGCAAAAAACAAAACCTTCCATTTTCAAGTGACGACAAGTAACTATGGCAAAGAATAAAGTAAGTCAAAATAAATTTTCACTAATTTGCAATTCTGTATGATATTCTTTTCAGTTCCCATTATATCCGAGTTGCGGACGAATTAAGTGAAACTCTTCTCAACCAATTCTTTTTCTTTCTTTTTGTGGGATTTTAAATGAGAAAAATGCCAGCTTTGGCGGTAAGAGTTTCTGCGCAACTGAGAAACTTGAACGCAAAATGCGAGGTGCGAGCGACCTACATATCAAATAGTTTTGAACGAGTTGTCAGTTTGAATGATAAAAGTTAATTTAGGATTTAAAATAAAAGAAGGACGCCATTTTTTATAAAAACAGCTTTGAAAGCGATTCAGGGCCAATTCGAGCTCACCCAAGGTTTCCGTCCGCAATATTCAACCTACCATTGTGTTGAATTTATTGATTGTTTCATAGTACTGTTTTGAAGTATTGTTTTCAAAGCTCAACGATGAGATTTAAGCTGCCTTCAGTTAGATATTCGTACCCTAGATTAAAGTAAACTCTCCCAATTAGTTTTGATCATCGAAATACGTAAATTTATTCAGTAAACTTGCTATAATAAGTCAGAAACAGTACCTTCTGATCCCTAGTTAACGAACCTTCTTTTTCCAGCCAGATGGAGAACAACGCCGCAGAATTGAATTAATTGTAAACGGCACAAGAACTCTCCAAGGTTGGTCCCATCTATCTGACACCTTACTTCTCAGAAAATCCGTCGGGGATAAGTCCCTGAGAAAATTAAGTGGATGCCCGTTATTTTAAGGGGGTAAAATTTTCCAACTGTTTGAGCTCAGGTAACCTGCTCACAGACCTTCCAACTTCTCATTGGGCATTCAAGAGCAAATGAAAATGAAAATAAAAGCCGCGGGGGATTAATTATCTGCTGGCAAAAGAAACGTCTTGTGAACAGTCCATTGCTAAGGGTGCATGTTAAAATCAAAAACGACCGCCGTTTCAGTGGTCGCGGTGCGTCAAGCCGAGAAATGACGAATTCTTATATACGCAACTGATACTTCAGCAAGGCTAGATTTTTGTACCCTTAAGGGATGCTGTCAAACTTTTCGACAAGCTCTACCGTCATGTTTACATTAGGAAATTCTTAGGATCGGTTTCAAGCTCCAAGGAAACGACTTTAATTAACTGCGTTCTTGGTTGGAAATTAATCGTGCTCTTTTCCCCTCAAAAAACTTGCCTGTCTAAATGCCAGACAGAATGATTTGGAGCTGACTGGTTTGTGTGGGCTGGCCTTCAAGTTTTCATGCAAAACATCTTCATATTTTCTCCGGGGATAAGAACATTTTTCGGCTGCTTATAAAGGTGATGTTGCACGGGACGATTCGCAACGACGATTTTTAGCGCAAAACAGCATTGCAACATTGTTGCGACATTGATTCAAATGGTAGCAACATTGTTCCAACATTGGAATGCTGTGTTGCGCAAAAAATCGTTGTTGCGAATTGTCTCGTGTAATATCACCTTAAGGATTACAATCGCAGTGTTCTATGGCGGTTTTTATGCTGCTTCCACGAAAATGTGAGAAATGACCAACCGCTACCATTCAGTAAAAATGACCAATAATAAAAGCGAATTCGATTAGATAGGTGATAAACATTTTTTGAGGAAAAATAGCTTTCCACACTTTTCCAAGGAAATCAAGTCAAGTCAAAATTTGGCTATTATTTTTTGCCGAAATTTTTCAGTCTTATGATGTTTTACAAATACAATGCATACGCCACATAATAGACCTTTTTACCTTGTATGTTTTGTTTTCCCATTTCAGACCACGTGATTGGTACCCCACAGAACTGTTTCTTGCAAATGTCGTCTTATGCGCGTACATCCGGTGCGTGGGTATGCGTAGTAAATGAAAAAAATAAGGCTAATTCCCTGGAGAGCATCACGTGGTGTGTATTGGGAAAACAAAACATACAAGCTAAAAAGGTCTATTGTTTGACAAATCGTTGGGGAGCACAAGTTAGTGATTAGTAAGTCCCTACAATTTTCAAAACAAATTTCTCGGAAGCGGAACAAGCCGAAGACTCCCGGTTCTTCGGGGAAAATATCTCCAGAACCAGATAATTCTTTTAAAACTAAACCAATAGCCAATCGTGTTAACACTAAGAATAGCTCAAAACATTACTCCGAATTCGAATGATTTATTCGTTGATGTTTTTGGATTATTTTTCCCTAGTTTCTGCTCAAACTCATGCTGCATTTGTTTCAATGTGTTCCAATGTATCCTCATCGCTGTATGCTGTTACGTTGTGTGTGTATTTTTTCGTATTATGGATGCACGGTTTCTCAAAGCCGGCAAATCAAAGAGCAAGAACCTCCCCGGGCTGCTTTCGCGCACATGCAGGCTAAAGAAATTGGCAGCTTGTCGCCAACAAAACTGGAAACCGTTATTTTTAGGTTATATTTTCGCTATACCGGGTAGCTCTTGCGCCGGCAAGAAAACTATATATATTGGTGCTATTGAATTGTTCTCTTCTATCACTGGGAATAAACAAATGAAGGACCTTTTCCGCCATATTGAATTTTCACTATGTCACGTTGCCGCGCGTCGAGCAATAATTCATTTTTCGCCAGCGAAACTCGGCAGTGGAGTCCACCCTTTAGCATGTACACAACCATACCACACAGGCACAGCTCGCTACTCTCATTAGGCCTTAGTCGTTTTATAGGTCCCTCTGAGTTTAGGTGCCTTTGAGGTGACTCAAAACAGTTTCTATAGAACTGGTCTATCCCTTTACTGTGTATTTTAACATCTTTATCATGAGGAGGTGTGCAACCAATAAGCTTGTAAAGAAAAAAGTGCCAGGACATGCTAACAAAAAGAGTTTAATAGAAATTTGTTATGTGATCTTAAATAAGTGGTGCGCCTGCGTACTTAGGAATGTGAGTGGAATGTGCAATGTGGAATTTACATACTCATCAAATGTTGTTTTGACGCCAACACTCTTTGAGGAATTAAATTCAAAGAACGAACTTTGTTCTGATTAAATATCTTTGAAGGCTATAAAAAAAAATGATCGAGCCTACATTTTTCGCTGTTACGATTTCAAGTGAACTAAAAAATCGATTTAAAACAATCATATTATCGTACTGATAACGAAACAACACCAAAAAGGCGCCTTAGAACACTGAAAGTCCCTTTTCAATGTCTGTACGGCATAGATTTGGCCATAGCAAGGGTTCTGTGACTGCATAAACTTTGCCTTCGCACCTCTACATTCAACGCACGTGGTCATGTGCGACTCGGATCATACCGAAGTCGACGCCAAAGCACAAAAAACCATCAACATTTCAACATACTTAACTTGTATAGCGGAAAAATAACCGTTCTTGAGAAGATCTATCGTCCCGTTGCGGGCGGTTAGCGTAATACTGCCCGACGAACTTCCAAAATGACCGGCGAGCGGTGAGAAAAAACCTTTGCACACGGCGGTGTGAAGACAAAGTGGCTTGTAACCTAGCCTGCTTCAACTTATATATCACCCTGAACATCACGTCCCGGATGTAACCACTATTCACATGATCTAAACTTAAACTCTGCCCATGATAACTAAGCAGGACGCATAAAAACATTTACTCCCTCTCCGGGAGTAAATCTCCTTTAGCCTGATGGTAAAAGAATAAATAAATAAACAAAATAATATTATCTAGTGGTAGCATATCCACGAAATAGCTCTTCGTTTAGCACTGCAATCGGAGAAATTTGGGTTTTGAGGAGACGGGAAAACCAGTCAGAGTACCCGGAGAAAAATCTCTCGGCTCGAAACAAGGAAAAGAACCAACAACAAACTCAACTCATGTTTGGTGACCCAGATACAGTAACAGCAAACTCAACCCGTGTATGGTAAACTTGATCAAGGCTACAGTTTGGTTCCCCCTTTTCTCTTTATCACTAGCTTAGATGTATCCATGGTTTCAATCTCCTTTGGCATTTGGTCTGCGTTCATGTTGTGTTTCAAGGGAGCTTTGTTGTCGTTCTCGTCCGCTGAGTCCCTTCTCTTGTTTTCGGTCTCAGAATAACGGGATTTCTTGGCCAAGTATCTCAAGCAAAGATGTCTTAACACTTCTCTCCTCTAACAAAAAAGAAAAAAAGAAACCTTTAACATTTTAATGCTTGTTTGAATTACTTCTTTTCAGCTTTTTTCTTGAACATAAACTACCTCTGATTTTTTTCCTTTTTCCAATTATTTGCAATCTCTTAAATTGCTATCACAACTGCGACGATCATATCTACGTTTAAATTTGTATTTCCGCAGTTCACATCGATCTTCATTCCAAGAAAAGATCGTGTTTTGCCGGTTCAAGACTGATACCAAGCCCCGCCGTATTTATTTCATTTTAAGTCGCAGCTTCTCTGCTAAATCCGTGCGTTGTTAGAGAAAATTTGCGCACTTTTTTGGCTTCAAGGTTACGTGACTCTCTTGGTAACAATAACAGTTTTGATACCTGCTGCTCATCCATCTTTTTAACTTTCAATGTCGTCCCAGGCTTCTTTTTCATCATCTTCTTGAAAAATAGCTAAATCGTTAAAGAAAATTGTTTTGAGTCGTAAACCAGAGTTAAATAGATGACACACTATAAGCAATGAGTTAATTAAATGAATCTATAAACATAGTTCCAGTTGTGGTAAAAATGTTTTTATCCAATCTGGTCGTTAAGAAAAGCACTACTAACCAAAATAGCAGCAGGAATGCACATTGTGAGCAGACGTTTAATGATCCACCGTACTGGAAGAAGCACGTATAGGATGTTAAATGGCGGTGGAAGAACACCTTTCTTGTAAATCCAGTTTAGCCACAGCTTTGTTCTTGTGAACTTCCACTCGGTATCCAAGTTTTGCTGTAAACCATTTAAAAATTATATCAGTAAGATCACCTTATCAATTATTCCTTGATGTCCAGAACCATGCATACAACGGAGTCAGTTACAACAAAGTGTTAAATTTGTATTTCGAATCGGAACCGTGGCGCATTCCTGCCAAGCCTCGACTCGTTTATTTACAGCAGTTATTACTAACACGCGCCCTCAAAGGTTTTTCCTTCGGTTCAAACCTGCGGTTTGTTGGACGTCAATCAACCCTTACCATGGTTTTCACGCGTTGGCCAAGAGACGATTCTTTCCCCGTTTCTCGAGCACTTGGAGGAACATGTTGGCCGTTTAAACCGTTTTTGCAATATTTTGCCACAGGATGTGACAGCTGTTCATGTCAAGATTACGAGGAGTACGAATATGTTGAGTGTTTGTCGGAGAAAACTCAAATTATCGACTTATTTACACACTATAAGTTACAACCACATAAGCTTTCTCAATACACGCTCGCAACTCGAAATCATCATTCGAAATTATTCTTGTAAGTCTTCGCCCTTCATTCAGCGACAAGGGAACCTTCTCCGTCAGGTCGCGTAAGAAAACCATGGAAACAGTTGATTGACGTCCACGAAAACTCAGGTTTCAACAGACAGAAAAAAAACCCTTGGAGGGCGCGTATTAGTGGTAACCGCTGTAACCAAGCGATAGTCCATGTTCGATATATCGAAATTCTAACATGACTTCGACGCTTTCTGGTCATATTTCTATATTTGGTATTGGTCTCACGTGCTCAAGTCTCCTCTGGGAATACGAGACAATGGACTCAGTGCAATTTTGTCCGTTAAGCCTCGGAGTCATGTTAGCATTATGATATACATGTATCGAAAGTGGGCTATTGAGATCGCTTGTAAGGATATGCTCAAGAGTTTGTTCATTAAGTACCCTACAATTTCTGCATAATTTAAATATCACAGAGCGTCTTTTCTGAGGTTATAGCGGAGCTCCTAGCGCGCGAAGCGCGCGCGAGCGGAGCACCATAACTAAGATAAACTACCCATCCGAGAAATTTTGGTTATGACGTCAGCGTACGTCCGTCCGTACGGACTTTCCGGGTAGTGGAAAGTAGTCCGCATGGACTCTTGGGGTAGGGGAAAGTAGAGATTTTTTGGCGGGAAATCGCATGGCGCAACGTCGCGCAATTATATCGCGCAACTGGTTTTGAAAAAAGAAATTTCAAAGCAACTTAGCAAAAAGATTTTTCGACAGAGCCTTTATAACTTTTTATTACAACTTACGAAAGCTATTATGTCAACAAACAACAGCAGAGAGATTTTAGCGTGTAGATGACAGGTTTTAAGCAGAGAGCAAAGAGAAGGTGAACGGTAGAGAGCAAGAGTCAACACGCGTAGAACAAGCGAAGACGATCGCCAAAGAGAGCGCGTTAGAAGTAGAAGACAACATTTTAGCGAAGAAAGTCGGCAAGTAGAAAGAGTCAGAGCGAGAAGAAGGAAAGAAAATTATAGTGAAAAACGCCGGCAAGCAGAACGAGACAGAGCTAGAATGAACAGACAAAGGCAACGCGAAAGAGAAATACAAAGGCAAAGAGAACGACAGCAACATGATGACAGAAAGTGTTGTGTTAATGTCACTATGGCCCCGCGTTATTAACATTTTGATTTCAAACTGATCTCGGACGCAAAAATTCAGCCAATCATTTAAAAATACAAGCAGGGAAGACAGAGCCTTTTCACTTTTCTCACCATAGTCACGCGTTCATCACGCTCTACGACCGTCCAATTTTTATGCTCTGATTGGTCAAAATTTGACAGGCGAGTTCATGCAGAAAATTTATACAGCATCTTGAACCTTGTTTACTTTGACAGCTGAAGCTGACAGAGTATTTTGTCAACTTGTGATGTTTTTTACTGTCTTTTCCCACTGGTTGCTTAAAATGAAATACAGCTGCTATCAACTGTCTTCTTTGATTCATGGCTGGTTTGTTTATTGAATTTTTGGTTGGGAAATGCGCCGGTTGTCAAAGTTGGAAATCCGATTTCGGATGCATCGTTTTCGTTTTTCACCTTGCTGGATGCGGGGTTGAAAAGTCCCTCAAGCGATTCTGGCCTTACTTGATAGCTTTCAAGAGCTGCATGTCGAATGGTAAGCCTGAGTAATTATGTATACAGTGTATGTTTGTTTTTTTATATCTAATTTCATGAAGTCGAGCGCAGTTTATGAGGCTAATTTATGCACGTTTGTATTAAGATCTGAGACAATGATCTGATCTAGTCAGTATATAAGCTTACAGAGCTTTAAAAAGCCTTTAGTCGATATTTTCTCTCCGCATATAGAATGAAAAAACGTTCCGAAGAGTATTTAGTTATAATTTTGGCTGTAGAAAGAAAGCTTTGAGCGATTTTCTTGCCTCGAGTTCATCTCTTAAAACAGTAAACACCAGGAAGCTGGCTAAAAGCTTTAGGCTTAAGCGTAAAGACTCAGGATTTTTAGAGACGCTTTAATACTTGTCTTCGTGAAGGAAAATTGTTGTCTCTGTAAATGTTTCACCGAATTACATTTCTTTTATTGATTGTTAGTAGTCTCTTGCAATTGCTTTGCTGTTTGTTTTCAGTCGTTCACAGACAACGCTTGCTCAAAATGCCGCGCGTTTGCACATCGTTATAAAACCATTAAATAAAGAAAATAAACAATAAATTCGTTATTATGTTGAAGCGTAACTCTTTTAATGTTCACTGAAAATTTGGCGCTTGTCAAAAGCGCCAAGGTGATTTTGGAAATTTTTTGAACGGTTTTGCTAAAAGCCCACGCGTGCTTCGTACGGTTCTGAATATTGAATGAGTGCAATTTGTCTTGAAAAATTGTGAAATACTGCATTTTGCCTGAGGTCTGTATGATAAAAACAGCGCCTCATGTTACTGTTTCACCTCACATGCGATGCATAAAAAGTATGAAATGTTGGTTTACACGCTCCCAGAGTTGTTGGCAAGATTTTTTTAAGTAGACTTGTCGAACGTTAAAAATTCGGCCTGATTTGTTTTTTCCATGAATTCGTTTTCCAGGCCTAATCTACTGTGATCAAGAGCTATTATGGCTCTTAAATGTGATCGACGATGATTGCTATTTTTTGGGTGTATATGTTGCAGTTAATTTTTTATTTCAGTTAATTTTTGGTTTTCCTTTGTTTTTAAATTCATTAGCATACATAACCATACTCAGAAACAATGGAAAAATAAAAATTAACTGAAATAAAAATTAACTACAACATATATATACCGGCTATCAATTCGATGAAAGATTTTTTTTCACTCTAAAATCACTTAGCCTTAGCTTTCCCTAAAAAGTCACATATGTGCCCTTAAGTTAACTGATTTGTGGATTACAAGTTCATTGTTTGATTTAAATCATAAATTTATTAATGGGAGTTTCGCTTTTAGCCCTGGCTAAATCTATATATTATACAATTCAGTTAAACCTAGAATAAAGTGTGGCTGAGTGAAGAAATCAAAAGGTCATTGAGCATGCGCACATCGGGGATACGAAAGGCGTGTTGTCTTTAAGAAAAAAACACTGGTCTGGTTTACCAGTTCTACAAGTTACTGAGCGATTTGATTCATTTTATTTTGTTTTCTTTTTTGGGGTGATATAGTATTTGTCCACATTACAAAGATGTAGAGAGTGGTGGTGTAGAGGTTAGGGTTAATTGTCTGGTCTGAAGTTTTGGATGTTTGGGACTAAGAGAAGTGACTGTATTATGCAAAATGTCCATTTGGAGTTGCTCGAATGTATGATGAATCTCTATCTGGAAAGGTTTGCCATTTATCCGAATTTGCCACTTATCGGTAAAGTGGTGCACTAATCTGCTATTACTGGGCATCAGTTCGACCTTTAGCCTGAAAAATCAACCGACATTTCGCGACGCCACCTCTGCTTTCCCCGCAAAATGACGTCTGAGAAAAGAGTGCAGAAATTCCATAGTGATGACGTGTCACCACCCAGATCTGGGTAGTGCTTCTGATTGGTTGAAGCAAATTTACCAGGCGGCATGATCAATCAGAAGTACTACCCCGATGTGGGTAGTGACGTGTCATCAGTATGGAATTTCTGCGCTCGTTTAACTACAGAGCGGAAGGTCGCCGGTTCGATTCCTAGAGCCCGACCAATATTCAAGATCTTAAAATAACTGAGAAATGAAGGTACTGCCTTTGCCCTGCAAACAGTTAGACCCTCGCATGGCTCGGATGATCATTACCACATAAAATGGCGGTCCCAGTTCTCCAGTAGCAGACGTAAAAATAATGTACCCAATTAGTACTTTCGAGCTTAATATATTGACACTCAAATAAAGTGCATTTTCTTTTTCTCAGACGTCATTTGTAAAATTGAAAATTGTAATTTTTTTTACCAACGGAGCACTTAGGAGTTCATATGAACTCGTTTAAACGTGTCCGTGCGTTCCACATTGAATTGGAATTTGGAAGTGTCTGTTTTGAGGAGAGGGGAAAACCGAAGTACCCAGATAAAAACCTCTCGGAACAATGGAGAGAACCAACAACAAACTCAACCCACGTATGGCTTCGACGCCGGGTTTTTAACCCAGGCCACATTGGTGGGAGGGGAGTGTTCTCACCACTATACCAACCTTACTCCTCCACGCGGGGAGACCAGTTGTGGCTTCGCGAAATATCGGCTGTTCTCTCAAGCCTTTTGACCTTGAGCTACTTTCAAAAGGGAACTGATTTCGATACTAACCGTTACACTCGTATAGCGCTGGTTGAGTATTGCAATCAGCATATTAAGGGCCACAAGGACAGCTACAATGTTGAACGCACCAAACAGGGTCATCCCTGTTTTCCAAATGGCACCGTAACCTGACTCGTTGATTTTGAAACTACTCTCGTCTATTTGACCAAACAGCGTCCAAAAGATAGTGTTCATACTGCTTCCAAATCTACAAATGAAAAAAGTGCGAAGTATAAAAAAATCTTAAATGGCAACGGTAAATTTCAAAACTTATGTCTGCAATCCTGGACAAAAGTCCATGGGACAGTGATGAGTATTCATTATATTCATTATTTCTAGGTGCATCCTTTTCCAAATTTACTTGCATCTCCCCCCCCCCCCCCCCCCCCCCCCCCATCCTATACAATGCTGAAACTTGGATATACGTGTTTAGCGTTGTTTGTGGGGTTGAGGGAGGGGATGGCCATGCGAATTGAAAACAGCCCTACAAATGCTAATGAGTCCCAAGACTTTTGCCCATCATCGTAGATGCCCGTGTCAAGTCAACTACATCGTCTGTAGTGTTAGAATCTAAAAGGTAAGCCAAAAACAGATCGATTCGTTTTTTCCATACCTTTGTAAGATCCACACACTCCTATCATATCATTTTTAAACCATTTTTTTGGTGAAGTGTGACTTAGACAAAGCACATGGTTTTATGATCACGACAAGGGGAAGGAGCGTTATACATTGATCATACCTTTCTAGGTTCAGAGGAATTGTTTGATTTGCTCCACCCTGGCTCTGAAGAAAATATTCTCTAGCTTTCTGATACTGCAAGTACAATTTAGTGAAGCTCACAGCAAATGCCAGAAAAACAAAAACGAAATATAAAAAAAACTTGGCCACATCTATTAGCATTTGAATGAACGCATGTAGCAGTGGACCGGTGCTGGAGCTCGCTTGAATGAATGAGAAGTTACGGGTAAAGGCTATAAGGATTCCAAGAGCCATAAAGCTTTCGGAAGTTAACAGCACAGAGTAAGAACGGTTTTCGGCGTGTTTCGACCATTCAGCAGAATGTAGTGTGTTATCCAGAGCCACTCGGCTTGTCCACCAAATGATGTAGTGAATAACAAATAGCGTAGTTGAGACTACAGCCAGAAAGTTCCAGTAGTAAGAAAAGAAGCGAGATCTTCCTTGTTGGAGAATGTCTTTGACAATGTCTACGAGGTAACCGATGACAAATACAAAAACTGCCCAATCTAAAGGATACAATGTAGAAAGCCAAAAGAAATAAAAGAACAATATAATCAAACAATCTTTTTACTTTCTACTAATGTGACATTTTTAGATTCGCAAACAAAGTTTTAAGCAAACTTTCGATCTTGTCAAGAATTCTTCTTAAGCTCTGAGGCTAAGGTGCCAAATCACACAATGTTACCGTGTTTGAACGAACAGTTTAGTCATTCGCCAATTGAAGGCGTGATTCCTCCCTCAAGAAACAATTCAAAAGAAAAATAGATGAGGGCCTACAGTTTTCTTCAGTTCTGCTTAATTGTACAAACTGTTGATTTTGCGGTTATAATAAATTGTTAATTTGAACAACTGGTTTTTGCAAATAAGACTTGGTACAAGCTTATATTACCAAATTTTGTCTAAAAATGTTAGATTTCGATTATTGCGTTCAAACCATACTACAGTTATTCTCCTCGTTTTCTCTTACCAACAATGGTGTACGCAAGAAAGGCAGAGTGGAATGATGTGACAGCCAGAAGGACAAGAAACGTTTGGTGAGAACCACAGAAGATGAGGAACTTTGCACAGGGGGAATGGAACATTCTAGACACTTCATGTCTTGGAAAGCAGCTTTCAAAAAGAAGCCAAACTATAAACACCAACGGATACAGCATGGTTGTCAGAAGTATTAGCACAGCTTGTTTCAAGGCACTTTTCTCCAGGAAAGGAACATTTCTGTAGACTTCTGTGTTTAAAATCAGCTGGCTGAAAGGATGACTGACAAACTGCAATATGAAAAAAAAATTTTCGTAAAACTGCCGAGAGCAGCTCTAATTGCCGCTATATTTGTGTTGCGTTGGCCGTTAAACTTTTAAATCCTCGTAAGCTATTCATCATAACTAACATTTGTAACAAGCCGTAATGATGATCACGATGATATAGTCAGCTGGATACACAACGTGCTGCCTCGAGTATCAAAACTAAATTAAAGAGAAGCATATTGAAACCTGTGTGTACAGACTCACTACAAGACTTTTCCTACTGGATGAGCCAATCATGAGAGTAAAACTCATCTAACCGGATAATGAAGTGACGAACGTATTACGGTAAAAAAGGAATGTCTCTCATACCTTTCTATTTGTTGTAGAAAAAGCAAATTCTAGCATATTTAAGGCATTTTCCTCGGAATTCGGGGGCAATTTTCCTTTGTTTTTTATCTGCATCACGCATCTTATTTCTTCCATTGTTCGACATTCATTCAAGAGTCCGACAGCGAATCCTTCACAGCCATCACTAAGCTCAATATACTCGCTACTGAACTCGTATTCTTGCTCAGCTGTGTCCCGAAGCTCTTTGCTCATTGCGCACGCGCGGTGAATGGGGTCCGGACAACTCTGTACGTTCTGAAGAAATGACGCGCCTATAAACATGGGGCTGGCAAGAGCGCGGTATCTGTTTAAACGATACACAGATGGGCCAAACTTCTCGCCAGCCGTTTCGTTAGAACGTTTTGTACACCAGATATTATTCGGGTCGCTTATGGTGAATCCATGATCCAACAGCAGCTTGATAATTTGAAAATCCTGCAAACAGGCCGCAAGGATCAGCGGGGTTACATAGGCGGTTTCACCTTGAAAGGAAAACGCTGGCGATGATGGCTTCGAGTGGCTAGCATTGAACTGAAGCAGAATCCGCACGGTTTTTGTGTCACCATCATGTACCGCTTGTAGCAAACCAACCTCTAAGCTAGCCCCCCCATTCAATAAGACTCTAACCATCTGGGTTCGAACGGAAACATCCTTTATGTCTGCTGCCACTTGTAAAGCGGTTTTACCAGAATCGTATAGACGATCAAGGTCGTATTTGTCTGGAAAGGAGCTTAAAATGCCCCTTACTTTATCTAAATCGCCTTTCTTTATCGCGCTGAATAGTTTATGTTGTGCTTTGTCAACAGATGGATAAATGCTATCCACTTGTAGCTCTTGAAGAAAAATATCTTTCACATCCATCGCAATTTATTAGTTACACGGTACAGCGGTAAAAAGGCAACAGTATACCACCTGCTTCTGTTCCCGTCCTGTTGAATATATTTTCATTTAGCCAACAACATCTGATAGCATCTAAAATATAAATAAATTTGTCAGTTAAAAAGTCAATACAGCGTAACTAAATAGCAATGAACTTGTTTGAATACAAGTTTACCTAATCTTTTGGTTATTATTTATATAATAATCGAAAGACGCAAGCAAACGTGCCAGTTGAAAAGCATCCGGTCGATGATATAAACAAGGAAGGCTTTACCACCGTAATCAAGAAAAGAAGAACATTTTGTCAAAATTTAGAAAAACACGATACCCCGTACTCGTCGTACTAAAAAAATACAATTTTGGAGAACTATATATAGCTTTGTACTACTACAAAGATGGCTAGCCGAGGAGAACGGAGATGTGGAGGGAAGAAAAAAAACCTTCTCAAGAGGGACCGGGGAAAATGTAGCCCGTGAACAGGCCTTTGGTCGAGAGAGCCTGTTCACAGGCTAGGGAAAATGTGGGGTTAGGGTTGCGGGGTTCCTCTTGAGGGGGTCTGGTGGCCACCAGTTTTGTTATTTTTTAATTTGGTTATTAGTCTATGACTCATTTTGTCGGGAAAATCCCTGTTGTGTGACATTATCGACTTCCTGCTGTGAGGGAAAGTCCCTGCTATAATTACCAACTTCCTGTTATACGCTAGTGATTATGTATACTTAAAACTCAATCAGCGGCCCGTAAAAAGGCCCAAGGTTCATAGTAGTATAGTAGTTGGGGAAATGGACGAAGTCGAAGAAGGCGTCCATCTGTACCCTCAACTACTATACTACTGGTGTTATCGCCCGGTGAGTAAAAATACAATGAACGGTTGTTTAACTGACAGCAGGATCGTTGCCAACGCTTTGTCTTTTCAAGCAAGAATCTTCGGAAAGTTTTCTTTTACATCTGAAGCACGCTCAGTATAACTAACTTCCCCAAACCAAAAACGTTGAACCTTCCACGTCAGATCATTCGACCAAAATGAAGAACAGCTATGGCTTCTCGATTTGGATGCGACGTCATCTTGAAAATATCCCCAGGCCAGGCAGCACAGCAAAATGCAGATATGGCGGCAGGCATTCAGGCACGCAGTTGATTCCCGGTCTCTATTGCAGCTCGGGGACTAGCTTAGTGGCAATAATCTGGGCCTGTTTCGGTTCGACTTAGTGAAAGTACGAGAGCTCCCCAAGTCTCTAAATATAACTTGAACTTTATTTGCGAGCAAAACTCAAGAGAACTTTGTGACAGATCGATTACCAACGAAAGTGAGAAAACTGGCCAAATTCGATCACTTATATAATACGAAGACCTTTTCAAGATAAACCGGTTTGTCCTGTTTAAAGCGTGCCATAGAAAGTTCTTGAAATATTTTTAATATGCTAATTATCTTCTTGAAATAAACAGTCATAACAAAATACAACTTGAACGAAAAATATGTCCAAGTTCCATCAAGACTGCTTCTCTCTATACGGCATTTTCTAAAGTGGTACCGACCAAGGGCTAGATTTGCTGCGGAGAAAGGTTAGTGCTCGAAACGTCAACTATCAAAAATATTTTCTTCGTAGTCATTTGAGTTTATAACGTTTATCAACTCAGTAACTCATTATGTTATCTGGAGTCTCCCTAGAACCGGCGCGCGGATCGTCTCAGGGGACTGTTGCGACATCAGGTGATCTCAGGTCATTCAGTTTTAATTTTAGGCTTTTGTCCTTTGTCTTCTATTCAAGTGTGTCGAAAACTAACTGTTAAAATACAAAATGGCTTTTTGTTGTATGGAAAAACAAAATGTAGCACAGTGAAGAACTGCCAAAGAGGCTTGATTTGACTGGTCACACAATAGGATTTGATCCACAGACTGAGAAATAAAAACTTCTTCCAATTCCTTTTCGGTCAAATCATGGTTCTACCTCGTTGAGCCTATTGTTTTCAGTCTATCTAAAAACCTGATACACTGGGGCTTGATCGTGACAATTGCCTCAATTATACTTGCAAACATCTCTTGGTTGAAAATTTGCATGGCGAGCGGTAGGAATTGGAACCAAATTTTCTTATCTCGTATTTCTTCAAACACTTGAATGATGTTTTGAATAATGGCTGAAAATACCAATGAAGAATCAAGAGTATCAAACTTGTCGACTCGTTCAAGAGGAAAAGCTTGCGTTGCAGTTTTTGTAATAGCCTGGATGTGTATTTTAGTGCTTTCAGTTTTGCTTGCTTTGATGAAAGTTAGCCAATCAACTATCGAATTGGTTGGAGGTGGAGGTGCCTTCATCCTATTTTTTGTTGTCATTGGAGCTGCAGTAATAGCTTGCAACAAAAGACACAGGCCTGAAAGCAACTCAGTAGACGTAGTTGTCTCCGAGATTCCCATGGAAGATTTGGAAAAATCTCCAGCCCCAATCCTTCCGTATAATCATATTCCTCATCGTCCGGTATGTGCTGAAGCTTGTTCTACAGATTTGCCTGACTACTTTATCGCGATTTCAAATGTTCCCAAAGTTTCTCCACACTTAGGACAGCGAGGATTTTGGACGGAAGACATTGATAACTCGGATAATGAAAAGGACCCGCCACCATGTTATGAGCAAGCTCTTAGAATGTATGGATTGATATTAATCGAGTCCACCGATCTTGAAGATCAGCATCAACAAGTAAATAGTGAAGATACAAGACTATAGTATCATAGCCCCGGATCACTAAGACTTCAGGGCAGTCAAGCTCGCTTTGACTTGGGTTGATTCTTTGAAACATCGAAGTTGGATTTTCCTGGACTTTCATGGGTGCAAATATAATTCAGTTTTTAGAAATTATATCTCTTGACAGTTTTGCATGTATTGAGCATGCGGACTAAGCGAAAACCTCTACATTCACACCACTGTCAAATGTCTGGGGCGTTCGCGTTGACTTGGGTTTATTGTTTGAGTCAGGAGATTGAAGTTGGATTTTCATGTGTGCATATATAAAACAGTTTTTATATATTATATTTCTTAACAGTCTTGCATGTATTGAGATTCTTCCAGGGTTTGAGCACACAAGTGGTGAAAACCTCTACTTCCACCACTGTCAAAGACGTTGACATGGGTTGATTGTTTGAGTCAGCAGATTTAAGTTGGATTACGGGTGCAAGTAGAAAACAGTATTTAGACATTATATCTCTTAACAGTATTACATGTATTGAGACATAAGTGAAAACCTCTACTTCATCCACGGTCAAACGCCGTCCGAGGAGTTTTATATTTCATACGTGTTTTCATGTAGATCATTTACCACTCGGTGGAAACCTAAGCAAAAATGTATAGAACAGGTAGTTAAAGATTTTTCTCTCCGTGCCTTTTCTGAAAATAATGAGCTTCTTTTCGTGGTAAGTGTTATACACCCGAGTACAAGTATTTCTGGCAAATAGCGCCGACAGTGAGCAATACCATTTGTGAGGTCTTCTATAGGCACCCCCATGGTAATTTGGATAACTTCCTAAATCACCTTAACATGATAGTTGATAAGATTCACCGTGAAAAAAAAATATTGTGTTTTGTTAGGAAATTTCAACTTAGATCTTCTCAAATTTGAATCACATCCTAGTACACAAAATTTCCTAAAAACCTTGGGCTCATATTACTTTCAACCTCAAATTCTGCAGCCAACAAGAATAACAGATCACTCCGCAAGTCTCATCGACAATATTTTGTTTAATTCTCTTGAGCACTTTTCCATCAGTGGAAATTTATGTTATGACTTATCTGACCATCTACCAAATTTTCGTTTCGTAAGTAAGCTTTCCTCTCTACCAGCAAACGTCAAACGTTGATAAGCAAGCCCTAGTTACTGACATTCAATCAATAAACTGGGATGTCTTACTTCGAGATGTTTATGAACCAAGTAGTATGTTTGATAGTTTCTATAATAAAATATCTGAGGTTATTGATACATATATACCCATCAAGCAATTATCTCGACAAGAATTAAAAAGTAGATCAAAACCATGGATAACCTCTGGAATCAGGACCTCTATTAGAATAAAGAATGGTTTATTTAAGAAATTCTTAAAGACTAAATCTAGCTACTACCATGCTAGAGTTAAATTTTACAGGAACAAATTGAACCATTTAATTAAATTAAGTAATAGAAGTTATTACAATAATTTCTTTTCAATTCACGTAAATAATGGCAAACGAATCTGGCAAGGAATTAAACAAATTGTTCAAATCAACCCACAGGTAAATCAATCGGTCAGCAAAATAGTCTTGGAAAACTGTGAAATAACTGATCCCAAAGCAAAGGCTAATGCATTCAATAATTATTTTGCCAACATAGGTGGTAATCTTGCAAGTTCCATTCCTGGTGCTTCAAAAACTGCTAATGAGTTTATGCCACCTCCCATGTGTGATAGTTTGTTTCTGTGCCCAGTCACTGCAGATGAAATTCAATTAGAAATAGCTAAACCTCAAACTGGTAAAGCTGTGGGGCCTTCTAGTATTCCTATTTCAATTCTAAAAATCCTTAAGTCTGAATTAGCAGGTCCTTTACAGGTAATATTTAATACATCTTTTCTTACTGGAATTGTCCCAGATAAGTTCAAGTTGGCTAAATTAATACCAGTCTTTAAGAAAGGCTCTCAGACTAACCTTAGTAATTATAGACCTATTTCTCTTTTAATAGTATTTAATAAGTTGCTAGAAAAACTCATGTTCAATCGGTTAGCAGACTTCTTAGAAAAAAGGTTCCTAGTCTATAACAAGCAATTTGGTTTCAGTTTACACCATTCAACTGATCATGCAGTGCTCAGTATTATCGACCAGGTGCAAAAAGCTATTGAAGATCGCGATTACCCTTGTGGAATATTCCTAGATTTCAGCAAAGCATTTGATACACAACAACACACATTTTACTTTCAATGTACATATTTGGCTATCTGTAAATAAGCTTTCACTGAATATTGAAAAGTCAAATTTGTCATTTTTCATCCAGTGCAAAAACGAATTCCCAAAAAGGTTATATTATTTATAAATAATCAATCATTAACTGAAGAAAATTGCATTAGATACCTTGGAGTTTATATAGACTCAAATATTAGTTGGAAGAGCCACATTAACTATATTGCCTTACAAGAGTTTGATTCACCGGGTTAATTTTGGCCAATTTAAGCTTTCTACTGATATCGAGTAGAATCATGAAGATGCTACAAAAAGCGATTCATGATCCATACTGAGTTTACATGAGTTTGTGCGCTTCAATTTACAGTAAGACAAGAACGATTACTTTAGTCGATGATATACATACTGTCATGTATTTCAAATAATGACTGGACTTTGGTAACCAATTATATTCTAGTGTGTCATTGTTTGCAAGACGATCTATGTTAATGTTAGCAGAATTGCCAGAAATGTTTACAGTATTTGAGCGATTTTTCCAGCTTGAATAAAGTGAAAGTTATACTTGTAACGTGCATGGTGATGCCAGAATTGAGGGGTATCACTACTGTTTGCCACTTGAAAAACTCTTGGCTCTGAACTACAACTCATTCATTTTAACTGTGGGAATTATTGGTGTTGATTCTCATGCTAGAGATATGTATGGTAACAGTCATAGTCAAGTTACATGTGTATTGTTGAAAATACCATCCATGCATAAATTAGCACAATAGTTTTAGAGTCTATATACATGTAGGAATGAGGATATATATGAGCTTAAAGGTGTACATATTGCCAACTTTGAAGATGATCTTTGTTCAAGCAGTGTTGAATACTGTAGTATATCAAATGTTAATGGTTTATACCAATGTTCTTGTAAACAGTGCTGTGCTATAGCAGTTTATGCAATGAGTTACTCTGTTATTAATCTATGGGGATACTGGGCTTCAAAGTTACTGCACGAGAAAACCAAGCACCCCAGCCGCGATAAATGAGGGTGTAAGCTGTATAATGTAACATAACGTCGTGGTTTGCAATTGCGCTGGCTGAGATAAGAACTAGACGAATTTGAAGAGAAAAAGCGGACTGAGATAATCAATACAAAACTTAATTTTGATCGTACATGGATCACTGTGCTCAGAATGCATCATAATATGAGGTCGTAGAAACTGTAGAAACGCCCCTTAGACGCCAAACATTAGGGCAATAGGTGTGACATGAAAAATCCTCAACTGCTTTCGTCTATTTTTTTAAGAAATATGACAACTGTTGTAGCATAGTTTGTGCTTAATGTATTTTTATGAATGCATTAATTTCTGTGATACTTTTACTCCACAATTTTTATCACTCGAGTATTCTAACTGTAAAGTGGCAAAAGGCAAAATTCGACAAAAATTCCAAATTTCATTTAGTAAAATACTGCCGAATAAGTTTACCCCAAGATTTTGTCCAAAGAATCAAAAGTTTCCTAAAGCTCGCATCACGAGGCCTACCAGATCTCAATCTAGTAGTGTTTTTAAATTTGTAGAGCCTAAATGTCAGACAGCATTTTATCAAAAGTGCTATATCATCAGATGCATACGCGTATGGAAAGTTGTTGCTGATGAACTGAACCTACGCATGAACGCCCTGGATGATTTTAAACAGGCAATGGTAGAGTATTATAAAACCGCCTTAAGTAATTACGACTGTGAAAATCCCCGCACTTTTAATTTTAAGTCTGTCTGTCTTAAATGTAATAAGTGTCGTAGTCTTTCCCAGCCTGTCTCGTATTGCTTATGTATTTTACGTATTCTTATATTTTTAAATTTTCTGGGCCAGCAGTAACTGGCTCACGCTGTAGCGGAATCCCTGCCACTTTTTCTTTCCTACTTTGTTTGATTACCTGAATGTATTTATATTATGTTGGCGAAGCTAATAAAAAAATTCCTACCCTGATGTAAGGAAAACTGTGCGCTCTCTATGCCTAACATGATACGTGCCAAATAGAGTATGAGAGACAAAATGCTGTAACATAACTATTCGTACATGATGTAAGGAAATCTGTATGCTCCTTACCCCTAACATTCTGCGTGCCGAATAGAACATGAGAGAAAAAATACTGGAACTTAACTTTTCCTACCCTGATGTAAAGAAAACTGTACGCTCTTTACCCCTAACATGATGGGTCACGAATAGAGTAAGTAGTGATATAGGGATGAAATTAAGCCTTGTTGGTGCCTTTCCCTGCCTTCTATATGCCTTCCCTTTATTTTTATGCATAGGTGTCTTCCTGCATAATAAATTAGTGCCTTCAGGGCTTAAATCAGAGTGCGGGGGTATTTTTCATCAGAGCTTTCTCTGGTTGTTACGCCATGCTAACGAGCCCCAAAAAGGGCGAAACAGCTGTCTATGGCTACAATCCCGCTCTGTTTTGAGGTCTTTCGGTGTCGTGTCGATGTCTTGCAAAGTTAATTTTCACGTAGTACTATCAGCATTGCAGTATTCTGTTTGTAGAATTTCATATCATAATGTCTACTTGTCATTTTTGCTGATCAGGTACTTTATAGATCCTACGTTCTTCGGCATATTCGTTTGCGGTCTTTTCCACTCCTTTGTGGTTAATGTTTTTCCTTCCTGCATATTAATTATGTGACTGGTCAGTGTCTAGCTAGCTAGGTAAAAATGCATTCCTCCATACTAATAAGTGCCTTCCATATGCAATGAGCGTCTCTCTTCTACAATAGGCATATCAGTTTTGCCTAGGCATGCCCAGTCTCTTCTAACCCTGATTGGGTAATGTAAAATCTGTTATGTGTTCAAAATAAAGGTGGGCAGTGTTAGAAAGCGCTATCGTTCTTGCAATCGCTTTGCCAAGTTCGAGTTATCCGAGTTCGAAATAATCGCGGAAAAATGACGGAAGAGTGGAGTGAAATCTGAGGGAAATTTAGTGGCGGATCCAGGGGGGCCCGCCCCCCCCCCCCCCCCCCTCCTTATTTTTAGACCAAACTGAGGCCCGAAGGACAGAAAAATTTGTTTTTTTGAGACCGGCCCCCTACCTCATCTAAGGGTCTGGATGACCGGGCCCCCTCATTATCTCAAGGTCTGGATCCGGTACTGATATTGGACTTAGTTCGTTCGGCTGTATATAAAGAACAACAGCAGAACTAAAACTCGATGGAATCGCCCTGAAACGGCCAAAAATGCAAAGAAATCAGCATAAATTTAGACAAGGAGACAAGGTAAGAAAGTCTCATAAATCTCAATACAAACCCTTAACATTTCTGTTAAGCAACAACCATTCTCATTAGTGAGCTTGGGGTACCCGTGGTCAAGTGTAAATAACCTAAACGCAGGTCTAGGCCGCTTTAATTTGATCTTGTTCATGTCTTGGTCACCCTATTTATGGTCCCCTCTTAAATTTTATGTCACATTTCTAATACCTTTTTTCAAGGAGAATGAGTCTCCGCTGAGACCTTGCCTCAGCGCTTCCTTTCTATCCATTTTTTTAAATAATATTAATAACACTGAAGCAACACTCACTTTTCTCGCATTTTAAGCAACTGCAAGTATGATAAGAGTCAACAATTTTTTGAAACGGATTTAACTATAAAAGTTAACGTTGAAAAAGAACGACGTTTCGACTGTCCGACGGTCCTTTTTAAGTTCAGGCTAAGAAGTAATTATAGACTTATGAGATACTGACTAAAAGTAGGCAGTATCTCATAAGTCCATTCACAATTGTACATAAGAAAATGCTAACCTTTACTTCTTATCCTGAACTTGAAAATAACCGTCGGAGGGTCGAAACGTCTTTTCTTTTTAACGTTAGCAAGTATGATATACCTGAAAAATGGCTTAAGAAATTCTAATCCTTCGTTTTTCCCTCTGTTGCTCTATTGAAGCTGGTAGAAGATGTAAAAGTCAGTTTAAAATAAGCAAGGATGTCAAAAATAATCTAACAGCTTGATAAATAAATGTCACTCAGTTATAGTTTTGGTGCTTAAGAACAATGTAAATAACTAAAGATGTGATATTCAAATTTTAGCCAGGTGAATCCATAACAAAAATGATTTTTCAGTCACGTGTCACATTGGGTTGGGGGGAAAAAGAAGAGTTCTCTCAATAGCGAAAGTATTCTTTTCAAAGCATTTTTCGTTAGACATTCTCCCTGAAAACGCCATTCTGAAATTTCTAAATTGCTTCCATTTTCACTGTAAATATTTTTGCCGACGAAATGAGTCATGGCCAAAAGTATTTTCTGCCGTTAAAGCGGTGGCTACGCATTATTGGGTTTACAACACCACGACACACAACATAAACCCTTCAGACACTAACGCAATAGCTCCTCAAATTGAGGCGTCTTCTCTCCCCCTTCCCCCTCGGTGCAGTGTTGACGTTATGTATTCAAGTTTTAATTCAACACAATCAACACTGCTTGGGGGAGAGGGGGACAGCAGAAATAGCCCCTTATAACAACATCCCCAAGCTTTTTTAAGAGGTAGAATATGAGTTAAGTTAGCAAAGTGCGTCTTTGTGCCTAATTTCCTCAAGTGTCCCAAGACGTTTTGACCAGGGTTGTAGTTTCAACTGTTTTTAACTGTTTATTGGTTGTTGATGTACTTTCAAATTTTAGGGATAATCTCTCTTGGTTATTGCAAGGTACGTCAGTTAACGGATATTTGAAAATCAAGATATAATTTGTGGTATCACAAAGATTGATCATGACTCCTGTATCGCGAGTTCAAAGAGGCCTAGATCAACAATCCAGCCGTAGAATGTACAACCGTCGCAGCCGCATTAACCACAAACTCAAAAATATTTGGAACATATTTTCCACGGTTAACTCCTTTTACAAATAACGGTTAAATTGTTAATACTTTTTACGCCTATCGACTAAATTTTTGGTCGTAATTCTACCCGTAACGGTAAACCCCCTTGAGCCCTTGGAGGTAGGAATGTATTGTGTCAAATGTGCCACCAATTTTTGCTAAAGGAGAGAGAATTTTTGTTTTTTAATAGTCTACTAATGATACGTAATACAATCAAGAAAACATGTTAGCAAAATAAAAACCTAAACAAAGATCAGGGGCAACCAGCTTCTTTTTTTTTCTGTACAATAACTGTTCGAAGGAGCTCATATTGCTTAGAAATTTCTAAAGCTTGAGAAAAGCTAAAAATTTCTGGATAACCATTCCATCCGTCTAAAATATTCGGAGGTTTTTCTGATAGCTTAACTACGATTTTCGGAGGTTGTGTTATTCACATTTTAATGCCAAGATATTGCGGTTATTGTTAAAAAAGGTCTTCTAAAAAATTTCGGTATAAAGACAAAACGTCCCCTATAATTTTGTAATGAAACCGATACAAGGCTACTTCATGTCCTTAAACTTTCGAGCGGACCCATAACTGTTAGTAGCTTACACTTTCGGATGAGACGAAAAAGCCACCTTGGACTTTCGTGACAACCAAAGTTCTCTTAAGACATCCGAACAGATAATAGTTTTTAGAGCAACTCCAAATTAACCAAACAGGCTTCCAAAGCACAGAAAAAACGATTTGAGATACTTCTGGCGTGTTTGGAAACATTCCGTCGTTGGGTGCTCCTGAAAGATATATGACCATTGCAGTCGAGTAATCGCAATTTAACCCATGATCTCGAATCCCGTTGAAGCACTGAAATTGTATTCGGGCTTAATTGGTAATAGCTAAAATTACCCTTAGAGCTGCGACAGTATCTTCATTTAGATTTGCATTTCCGCAGTTCACATCATCTTCTTTCTGTTTAAGACAGAAAACCCAAACTCAGAAAAAAATGTTAACAGTACAAAGTAACAGTGAGTAACATCAGTTTGTGCCTCGTTCGCTTTTAAAAGCTGAGAAATGGTTCGGTAGCCGTTCTCGTAGTAGACATGTGAAATTTTGAGCAAGAGCAGCTTAGCGGGGCCAGCTTCCAATAAATCAGTCCCAGTCAACTATGTATGAGGTTTGTCAAGTGTAAAACCTGAAGTTGGTCTGACCATGGTTAATAAATTAGAATGGTTATGAAGCCCGTCAGATTCCTTTGTTATATGTCAAGTTTGTTCAATACCATTCCTATTTTTTTTATCTTACTGAAAAAAAAAACGTGGCATTAATTTATTCGGCCACAATTTGTGAACAAAACATAAAGGATTTTAACTTCAGGGAGCTCCCAACATAAATTCCAGCACGGTAGCATTTATCTTTGCGTTTGCAAACTGTTTTTCCTATTCTCCGTAAAATCGGCAAAATCAACCGCTTTGCATTCCAGCAGCTATCTTGGATGCCTTTTGCATCTTAGCGCTCCCTCCACCCACCACTATAAGCCCCGACTACCTCAACACATATGAAAAAAGATGGCCGCCCGAACCTGTAAGCGCTCGATCCTGACGGTTTCACGAAAAAACAGTGCCGACAGTGAACAATCTATGACGTTTGCTAGCCGTCTTTAAAAACTAGTCTCCTCTACAAATTACGGTCTGACCAAGCAAAAACAACGCCGTTCTGCTAACAAGGACTGATCGAGAACTACACGCCAGTTTCTATTATGGTTCCTGTGTCGTTTGATTGGCAAGTCTCCAGAATTGGTTCTTCAGTGTCCGCCATTGCCTCGTTGTTTGACTTCTCCTCTGAACTACTGACCGCGGAATAACACGATCTCTTAGCCAGATACCTCAAGACAAGATGGCGAATCACCTCTCGTCTCTGAGAAAACAAAAAAATGAAAACTGTATGCGGCTATGGTGATGATTGCCAGATTAAACTTGCACTCAGTCAGCATTGATTTCAGACTTTTAATGTGTATGACTTTCAGACGAAAATAACATTGCGTTTAACGGTGGATTTCCCCTGTTGCAATTTTTTTACATGCGTACTCACGTAAAATTTAAGCCTGTAAATAAAACAGAGGCAATTTATGGAAGGTGGAGCTAAACGTAAAAGCTGAGCGAGGTTCAACTTTTACGTTTACCGCGACCTTTTATAACTTGCCTCTAATTTATTTACCCACGTAAAATTTTAAGGTGGATTTCACGTGTGTAAGCACGTAAATTTTATGCGCGTAAAAAGATAGAGGCAATATATGAAGTGTAACCTCGCTCAACTTTCCATACGTTGTACGCGCGTAAATAAATTAGAAATCCATCCTAAGACCCTGTCCACACGTATCCAGATATTTTTGAAAATGGATATTTTTATCTTCGTTTCAGTCTCGCGTCCACACTAAACGACGTTTTTGAGCACCAAAAACTTACGTTTTCGAAATAGAGTGGGGTGTGTATGAAAACGCCTGCTTGTCGATTTTATGTGATGTGGACGGACAAAAAGTGAGGTTTTGGAATGCGATGATGTTATACATCATACAGGGCATGACCTGCAAGGGATGCTATCATATTTCCACCGTTTTGGCGTTTCGTGTGGACGGGCGAAAATTTAAGCTTTCTTTACCTCCTGCTCGCAAATCCTTTCCTCTTTTGAAACAGTCCTATTGACAGGCTTTCTCTTAAACAACTTTTCCAAAAACACCTGCAGTTACAGAAAAAAAATAAATAAAACAGTTCCCACTGGTAAGATAGGCGTAAATACCTTGTCCAATTGGACGACCGCTAGTGATATTTTGGGTGGCCATGCATTTCAGTTTTGGAGGTGAGTCTCAAGATCTCCAATAAACTCATTCAAGGATGTACAAATCTTCAATATCTACTTCGTGAATCTGAGTATAACGCTCTAAAAAATTCACTACTAACTTCTGTTTGTAGATTACGTCCAGGAATTTCTGGAGTTTTCTATCTACTGTCACTGCTGTGTTAATTGACCTCAGCGAAATGGTGTTGCATTCAATGTATGGGCTGATGTTCCGGGCAAACTCCGGGCTGCTGAAAAACGTTTTTTTTTTTTCAAAAAACTGGAGATCTCAGTCTTCTTGTCTTTATCATATATAGCGTTTGCTATATTAAAAAAAAACAAAGTCTCAAAATGCGTGTGTTAGAAGTGCTTAAATTTATGACCCTCGTGAATTTCTTAACACAAATTTTATAATTAAATATAATTAAAGGTGCCCTTTAGAAGCGAAGCTTCCTTTCATAGGCCATTATAGGAAGTACTCCGAAGGGACCGCACAATTTGTAGCCAATGCGTGGAGAGATGGCTGTTGTATAGAGCTGCCTATTAGCATCCACAAAAGTGGCACTATACTTTGTAATGATCAACTGAAAATCTCACTCAAAGAGTTTCAGCCACACAATAGTCGACAAAATCAGTTAAGGCCCTTTACCCTTGTGGCGTTTTGACCACTTCAAGTGGGGAAAAGGAAGCCTGTACAAAAATCTTAACTTTGAAAGAAGGGGCCGGGGAGGTGAGAGGTGCAGAAAGTACCTTATTTGAGTACAGTGTCTCTTCAATTTTGTCACCGATTGTAGCCAGGTGGTGTGCGCACTACGATCGCGATGCATTGTGGAATCAAAATTTTCAAGATGGCGGCGAAGGTCGAGAAATTTCGCAGGTTATATGCTTTACTTTTCAATAGATACAGTTCTTTCCTTAGATCGTTTTCCTAGATTTCATTAGCTAATATTTGTTTAGATTTTTTCTGTGAAGAAAAACAAATCAATATTCTTCATTTCAATCTAAAACGTGGAGCCCGAAGATTCCTCCTGTAAGAGCATGAAATTTGAACCCGGTTTTTAAGAAGCTACAATTTCCATTATATTGCCCGTGGAAAGTAGGAGATAGTTGTAAGTGTTTCTACAAACCTTGTTCTACGCTAATTTCTTATCGCTCCCCAACGCGCCCCACGTTTTGTGACACTTTTTCCGAATTGAAACCGGCATGTTTTCATGAGAAAATGTAGCCTCGCGAAGACCAATGTGACATGTTACTGGAAGTGTTACTGTTGTAATCACAAGCTGATCACAAAATAGCGGGGCAGCGGCGACTGGTTCCTCCAGACAATAGCATTAGGTGAGCATAAAATGTTCGAAATTGGTATATAAATAGGCTGATGAGTACTCAGATGTAGGAATGTCTGTTTTTGTAATAGGACTAAAAAAAGCATAATAAAATTGCAGTCATACATGTGATTCCCTTTATGCAGGTATAAAATCAGTAGGATAAGAATTACAGGTATTAAATTAAAATATGATAAGTTTGATTAAACAGTTAGGCCCTGTGCATTTTGAAACCAGCCATCCTTTATGAAAAATGGTTTTTGGGAGAATTGCAAGAATAGTGCAGTGTAGAAGAAGAGTTTCATAACATCCACCAAGCTTGCACTTAACTTTTATTCAGAGAAATATGCACATCACTCTTGAGAAAAGAAAATCATAATCTACTTCCAAGATTGGTGTGTGTTGTTGTGTGGATGTTATGACTTTGTCAGTTTCTTGCCTAGTCCCTGTTTTATTCAGTGGTGATTAGCCTCTGTAGCAGGCATTTAAAAGGAGAAGGAAAGGGGTTTTGGGCACAAGAGAAATGTGAAGAGTGCACGAGGAAGGAGGGAGTGATTTCAACATTCACCTGGTCGATGTTTATAATGCGAAAAACAGTTAGTATCCTGTATGGCAGGCATTTCCCTCCCTCCTTCCCTCACATTTCTCTTGCACCAAGACCCACTTTCCCTTTTCTTTGAAATGCCTGCCACACGTACAGGCTAAGTGATGTCATTCAATCTGTTTACCTGTTTACACTGTTTAATACATATCAAGCAATTTGCATATTTTGGTGGCTTTAGTCAAAATATAAATTGCTTGATCATTGAATGTACTTTTGATATTGGAAAACAAAGGCTGAAAAAATGGTGACAGGGAAAGGAAATAGAAAAAGTGGAACAATGAGGCAGTAAAATCGTGAGACTAAGAACATGAATTAACTAAGTAAGCCTAAAGAGATTCTTATATAAATAGTAGTTAGCACAAGTTTAGGCTATTTATGTTTTTAAATGGGTTCATATTTTCTGAAGAAGAAATGTAGCTAAGTGTATTTGTGCCCTTATTCCTTATATAAAGTCTGCATACTAAATTAGAAGTTATGTGAGAATGGACATAAAAAGAGGAATGTATTTAAATTTAAACATTGGCATTTACATTGCAGTTGGAGTGATAAGACAGCTTTGTCTCCAAAGAAGATTCTAAATGTTGATTTATCTCTGCTCAAGTGTACAGAATTTTTTCATAGATTTCAAAAATAAGAACCTGTTTCAAATTTAGGCTAAACAGGTTTTTATATAGAGGGGGCTCATCTGGCATTTTTTAGCCTAACAGGTCCTTAAAATTCAGGTTCTAAGTCAGGGGGTTTTACTGTACTACTAGGATCCACCTCTGCAATAACTGGTAACCCAAAAGCCTTCTTTACGGACAACCGCTTCATACAGACACCTGATCAAGGCTGTGCCCTAGCAGAGCCCTGTGGCCCCTGGCACCTAACTTTTGCTTTGGGTGACTAGAAAATCTCAGACTTTTCATACAAATCATATGCTGGGCAGCCTAGATTTTACAGGTTCAGAGACCTGGGCTCCTTTCAATGTTCCTTAGAGCACAGCCTTGCTCATCATTACAGACAGCTTGCTTTGTTCCCTGGAAAAAAGCCCTTAAATTTTCTCTAAATTAAGATGGACAATTTCTACGGTCCCCTCAGTGTCTGTATAACAGAGTTGACTGTGAGTATGATGAGACCTATGACACCATATTTAAATTATAAAATTGGGGTGAGGAGAAAGGAAAGGGGTCTCAAGCTATGTTGCCCCAGCCCTGATTAGAGGAGATTTGTAAACATGTATGAATTCCACATTTTGAAGAGTTTTTATAATCCAAAAAATATGTTATAACATGTGTTTGTACATACTGACACAATCATTAGAGCGGTTTTCACTTGACTGTCGTAAAACCAAAACCAAAGTAAATACACTAGCCAACCAAAGGACGTAGTAAAACCAAAACCAATCCCAATTCGACAGTCAAGTGAAAACCGCTCTAAACAAATGGTGGCTGAAGCTTTTAAAATCTATTGACTGCATCAGGCTTTGTAATCACAAATATGCCATTTTCAGTTTCAATCCAGTTATAAGACATTCTATGACTCATACCAATAGAAAATATATGGGCAAATAAAGATGCTCAATATTATATTATCTATAAAGAGGACCCAAGTTCATTGTACACAAATACTCTCCACTTTATTTACTCGTCTTCATGTGATGATAAATACAGATGTTAAGCAAAATGAAATGCAGACTTGGTGCCAACAGAGAAACAAGTCCTTGAAAAGATGACCCCCTCAACTTCGATTCTCTTGTTACAGCTAGCAAGTGAACATCTTGCAATGCTGAATGACAAAACAAAATAAGCTCACTGTGTTTAAATACCGTGGCCGGGTATTCTGAAGAAGCTCATAGTATTTTATGAGTACATGTATGTATATCACAGCCATGCATATCAGTACCTCTTAGCATTAGTTGCACTGATTTCACGGTGAATTCAAACTTTTCGGCGAACCGCGGGTCTTACCTCCAGTGCTTTTCATGATTGAAGCTTTGAACAAAGCGTTTCTGTGCCGACTTCTCGCGGTCAGTTGCAAACAGGATGCAAGTGATTACGAACAAAATACACCAGAATACAATTATCAACGGAATGAGACTGTTTTTTCCCTGAGAATTGGACAGACTTTCTTTTTCAAGAGCTTCCGGAAGAGATTCAAAGCAAAATCGTATATATCTACAGCGTAATTAACGAATATTCACTCCGCAGTCGAGATGTTCACTCCACGCCATCTTGACACAAATGATCAGATTTTGAATACCGCCCATGATGCTTAGCGATCGTAGTGCGCACACCGCCTGGATTGTAGCTAAGCTCCCCTGCCGTTGCTTACCTACTTTGTACTGTAATGTATTACTACTTTTCTGCGTCAGTTTTCTTATTGATATGTCTTGTGAGAAACTGTCCTCTCTTCGTAACTGGTTTCTACTAACATGTTGTCCAGTAGGCATAGAAAATAACGGAGCCGAAGCCTAGTGTAGAATTTCACGAATTTTAGGTACCCTACTGAACAACGTCAAAGAATTTAACTTCCATCAGCTACGGTGAGGTTCAGACTAGGATGTCGGCATCCTCTAGCCATTCGGTGGTTTCGGCTACACGAGCAGCTAAGCCGCCTAAAAAATTGGGTGTCGGCAGGGGTATTTTTGCAGAACGCCGAACGCAGAATACCGAACGCTCTATGACTCTAAAGTTTAGTGATTACGGTTAGGAAACGGAGTGAATCAAGTTTCAGGTCAGTTTTCCAGTCTAATGACCCTAAATAAAACCTGATTCACTCAGTCTCCTAACCGCTAATCACTAAACTTCAGAGTCGTTCGGCGTTCTGCATTCGCCTTTCGGAGAATGCAGAACGTCAAATTACTTTGAAATTTAGTGATTAGGGTTAGGAAACTGATCATGAACGAATCAAGTTTCAGGTCTTTAGCTCAGTTTTGCGAGTATAATGACATTACATGGAACCTGACTTGCTCGGTTTCCTAACCCTAATCGCTAAACTCAGAGTCCTTCGACGTTCTGCAAAATTACCCTGCCGATTGGGTGGTGTGGAGACTGGGCACGGGCAAATGCAGGTAGGGACACCGGCATTTATCGACATTCGGCGCCAATCATCTTGAGGGAGGATAGCGATCTCCCCCATCCAGTGCGAAGGCGATTGAGGTGTGTCCAGGTCTTGCAGTTTTTTGCGGCTTATATAGGTGGTTGACGAGGCCGATTGGCTTCGTAGATACGGACTTAAAGAAAGTAAGGACATGGGTGTGCCATTTGCTTAATTCTATTTGCAGTCTCTCCTCAACCCAAAATGTAGAACGGGTGGAAAATCCGAACACTGTTAAATATATTTCAATACTTACCAAGATGGCTACGGGACAACAAGCTTTGAACAGATGTTTCATAACCCAGAAGCCTGGAAGCAGCACATACACGATGCTTAATGGTGGCGGAATAACGCTTTTCTTGTAAATCCAATTTAACCACATTTTTGTTCGCTTGAACTTCCATTCAGTATCCAAGTTTTCCTATAAATCATAAAAGAAATAACCCACACTAAATTTTACTACGTGTTACTTAGCAAAGTGTTAGGACCAGCATCGTTAGAGCTCATAATCCCACAATAGTAGGAAAATCCAAAACGGTTTATCTGGACGGGATCCCAGTGCTCAGTTCACTATGGCAGGCAAAATGTTCACCAGGTCTCGCAGAAAGCATTTCACAAAACCCTAGTGTTTCTAATAAAAGTTGTGAAAGAAGTAAGAACGTGTACACTCGAGGTAACCAAACTCAGCCTTATCCACATTATTGGGTTAAACACCAGAGAATTCAACTGAACATGTTAAATGGAATAACCATTTCACGAATTTCAACCTCAATAATTGATCACGACAGGAAAAATGATATACAACTCACAACGATTGCATTTTAAAGAAAGCAGAACTAGTCTTTACTTACTGAAATTCGTGTGTAGGATTCATTAAGTATCGCAATCAGCATGTTAAGAGCCACAAGAACCGCTACAATGTTAAACAGGACAAATAACGTCATGCCTGTTCTCCAGATGGCACCGTAGCCATTTTCTTCAATCCTAAAATCCTCAAAGTCAATTTCGCCGAAAAGCGACCAAAAGATCACGTTTGCACTGCCATACAACCTGAAGTAGCAAGAAAAAATAATAAGCCCTTGCCATGAGATAACCCAAGAGTGGATTGTGATTAATTGAAATAAGTATGTCGTTATGCTCAGTAAACGCACCGTTGCAGCTTTTGAGGATTTTCCTCCATTGCCCCCAGTGCGAAGTATTCTTTGGCCGCGTTGTACTGAATATAAATCTTTGTGAAACTAGCAGCAAATGCCACAAAAATGAAAGCGAAATACAAAAAGAACTTTCCCACGTCAATAAGCATCTGTGAAAATGCACTGAGCAAAGGACCAACACTGGCGTTTACTTGAAAAAATGAGAAATTTTGGACAAAAGCAAAAAGGATTCCCAATGATATAAAGCTTTCGGAAGACAACATGATCGTGTACGAGCGTTTTACGGCATTGTCCTCCAGCGTCATTGACCGGAATGCGTCTGGAAGAGTTGCATAGCCAATCCACCAAATGATGTGACCGAGACAGAATAACACCACTGTGGCCACGATTAAGTAGTTCCAATGGTAAGACCAGAAGCGGGCTCTTCCTTTTTGGAGAATGTCCTTGATGATGTCTACCAATTGCCCGATGACAAATATAAGGATATACACATCTGTGAAAAGAAGACACAGGTAATGTGAGGTCTTGAATCCCGCCCAATGCAAGGGAATCCCGATTCCGGATTCCGGGAAATGTTTGCTTGTGCCAAAAAATTCGGAAGGAAACTTTGCTTGTGAAATCCGAAATACAGCTCAAGGAATCCGGAATCCTCCCACTAACGACTGGAATCCAGAATCCAAGTTCCACCGACAAAAAGTGGAATCTAGTACTTGGAATCCAGAATCCAAGGCTGTCTTAGATTCCCTTACATTGGGCGATGAATCGGCATTCACAGTGCAATTAAATCATATTATTCTCTCCCACGTCTCTTACCACTGAATGAGTAGCTGCCCAGAAAGTGACTTGTACTTGATGTGAAAGCCAGCAGAAACAGAAATGTTTGGTAGAATCCAAAGTACATAAGAACCTTCATTAAAGGAGAATGGAAAATTCTGGTCACTTTATGTTCAGGAAAAAAGCTCTCAGAAAAACACCAAATCACGGTAGTCAACGGGTACAGCAAAGACGCCAGTAACGCCAACACCAACTGCTTCCAAAGACTTTTCACCTCCTGGAAAGGCATGTTTTTGTAGACCTCTGAATTTAAAACAAGCTGACTGTAAGGATGGGCGACGAACTGGAAGGTAAAACTCTGTGGTTAGTATAGCTTTTTAAAAGGAAATTATTCCTTTTATCAAGTATTTAACTACTTACATTAATATAGCTGAGATATATCCTTTTGCAAAACTAAAACATATCAAATGGTTTTATCAACCGAGTTAATAAAGTAAATTAGCCACTGCCAAGGGACTGCAGCTTAAAAGCTGGGCAAGGCATTACGAACAATTGGCTAGATTTTCGAGTTCTTCAGAGAAAATCGACGAAGCGCTGGCGCGCTGAGACGTTAACACCTTTGCCTGAGCCAACAGCGCCTCTCCTTGACGGAGTTGACCGGCCGGCTGAGTGATTCAAAGTTTTTATATGGGAAAAGTTGGCCCAGTTAGGGGATCACCCTTCTAGCCGGGGCAACTTTTTGTTTGTAAACGGTTCGCCACCGTTTTGTAAGAAATGTATGAAAATTGGCTCGCCCAGTGTAGCTCGGGTATGTGGGTGAGCTTCATCTACCTGGGAGCCAGATATTGGATCTCTTTCTGGTGGCCATTTTAAATTAGTTCATCAACTCAGCCGAAAGAAGCAAATTAAACTAACTTACCCTTTGGGTTAAAACTTGTCCAGTCAAAACTCTGTTCGCCCTTTAAATTCGGTAATTTTTATCCCCATTTTTTTTTTTCGCATCTTTCGGACAAACGTCGAGACATTTGTATCGGCTTAAAGCAAGCAGTCTCCTGCCTCATCTCCTGAGCAGCAAACACATAATGCGAATGAAGTCATGCCAAAATAGCGCTCGTCTTTTTATCCGGGGTGTTTTGACATTACAATAGACATTCATGCAAATTGTGCTTCACACAAATGTACTATTCATTTTTAGAAACGCTATTGTCTAAGAACCCTAAATTAAAGAAATACTTTAAAACGTACCTTTTTCGTTTTGGCATGGACGGCAAATTCCAGCACGTTTAGCGAATCCGCCTCCAATTTAGAGAACATTTTGCTTTTACTCTTCGTTTCCAAAATGCATCTGATCTCTTGCATTGTGCAGCATTTGTTGAGGAGCGACATAGCAAACTCTTCACAGCCATCAGAAAGTTTAAGATATTCACTTTTAAACTCGTATTCTTGTTCGGCCATGTCACGGAGTTCCTTGCTCAGGCTACAAGCTCGAAGTATTGGATCTGACCCACGCTGCACGTCTTGCAGAAAAGACGCCGCGATAAACGAGTGGCTGGCCAGTGCGCGGTATTTATTTAAACGATATACGGCGGGACCAAGCTTCAGGCAAGGCGCTTCATTGAATTCTGTCGACAATGGGACATTTTTGGGATCACCAATGGTGAACCCATGTTCAAGAAGAAGTTTGACAATTTGAAAGTTCTCCAAACACGCGGCTAGGGCAAGTGGTGTTGCATGGGCACCATGACCTGTGACAGAAAGGATTTTGTCTGGTGATGTTTGGGGTTGTCCATTACAAAATTGAAGCAGTACTTTCACTATTCTGATTTCACCATCGCGTACTGCATTAATCAAAGCAAGCTGTAAGCTGGCCCCGTTTACCAGTAGTGCCTTGATAATCTCATCTCTGACGGTCTCATCTGTCAGATCTGCTGCTACTTGCAAAACAGTTTTACCAGAACTGTCCAGCCGGTTAAGGTCGTTGCTTTCTCTTGGGGAGCTGAGTATTCTCCTAAATTCCTCTAAATCCTCGTTCTTTATAGCCTCGTATAGATTTGGTTGTAACTTGTCAATCGGTCGGCAACCCTTAACCACTGGATATTCTGGCAGGAGAATATCTGATAGTTCCATTGGAAGCAATTCGCCAACAGAGCATACATTCACCTGTAATTCAATGAGTGGCCAAAATGGTAATGAACTTGCACGATACCTGCGTTTGTATTGTCTGGTGCGTTTTTATTGTCTCGAGTGCTTTATTGCTTGGTGTGGATTTGTGCAGTTGAAAGTAGCAATGTGTTTTACATACATATGTTAACACACTGCTGAGGGATACTGTTCAAGAGATCTAGAAAGTTGTATGAGAGATCGAGCCTTAACATGATGAATGACATTGGCAATGACAAAAAGCAGCAACATTATATAATGATATATGAAAATGATAAATATAGCCACTAGAGCAACATAGTACATCTTATGTTGTAGAAATAGGAATTGGGATAGCCTAGACTTAATGTAATTTTGATTTTTTTTTTTTAATTATTGAATAATTCAATTTCAAGCAAACAAATAGAGTTTCCATTATTATTAGTATTCAGTATTACCTGTCTGTATTAGCTCAAACTTGGCTAAAAAAATTTCAAGTGCATTTTAACCATTTGAAATCTAAGTCGAATGGAAAACAGTTAAAAGTCACTAGCTGAGGCTTAACATAGTTAATAGAGGGAATGGTTATGAAACCGGACAAAGTTCTTTGTTGTATGTTTTTGTTCTCTTTTTTGGCCTTGACCCTGCACAAAACACAATAGTTGTTTACTCCGTACTGAGGAACTAACCAATAGAAACGTGCTGGTTACGTAATTCATGCATAACGTGTGAACGCAAAACAAAAGATTGTGCAGGGTCGTGGACCTTCTAACATAAATCTTGGCATCTTTGTTTGCTCCTTTGATGTTTGCCGGGCTTCATAACCAGTCACCTCCATTAACTGTGGGCTTAACAATGACAAATATTAACGCAAAAATTAACACCTACGCTTCCATGCGTAACATGCGGCTTAATGAGAAAAAACGTAAAGATATGGTTATAAATTTTTTGAAGGATTTAGCGTAACGGTATAGTCAGTGATAGAGTATCTAGTTATAAACTCTTGTGGGTTATTATCTCTGATGACCTCTCTTGGAACGAACATTGTGACAGTATGCATAAAAAAGCTACTAAGCGATTGTTTGTGCTGCGGACCCTCAAGAGAGTTGGACTGGGCACTAACGATCTTGTGTTAGTCTACTGTATGATTGTTAGATCCATTGTTGAGTACGCCTCGCCAGTTTGGGCTGCGGTCCCTTTACATCTGGACGAGTTAATTGAGTCTGTACAGCGGAAAGCTCTCAAAATAATATTTGCCCGGGTAGACTATACGGAAGCCTTGGTCTTGGCTGGCCTGGAGTCTCTTAGTGACAGGAGAGTAGGAGCTTGTAAGCAGTTTATGTCTACTGCACGCCAAATGTCTTCCCTTAAGAACATCATCCCCTCTCCTGCCGCTATTGAGTCTCATTACAGTATAAGGGTCCAACTTCCAAGACGTCAACATGGTCATACCAGAAGAATTAACGACTTTTTAACTTATAAATTTCAGTGAATGTATGTAAATGGTTAATTGTATGTGACAATGACCTTCCCCAACAATTCAGTTATTGCTGCAAGTGGGTGAAATAAACAGAATATCTATCTATCTATCTATCTATCTATCTATCTATCTATCTATCTATCTATCTATCTATCTATCTATCTATCTAACTTCATTGCTGGCAACAGACGGTAAATTTCTCTCGCAAGAGTGACAGGATTTTGCGATGAAAGAAACAACATTTGATACGTTCAGAAATTCACCTTTTGGTCAGTCAAATCATGAAGCCCATATATAGCTAAGTGTGTGCTGAAAACATATTAAGAATCCACCATCTCTGAGCACAGGATAAGCTTAATAAGACAAAATCACCTAAACTAAACACTCACGAAGCGTTTTTAAGCTTGGCACAAAGAATTCTCATAACACGAACTCAACCACATGCCTGAATTTTGTCTGTCAACGCCTTCGGTAGATCACACAATAAATCACTTTCGCGGCAATTAGAACACTTATATGGAAAACGGTAATTGCAGTTATAGACTCAACTTTTGCAGTTGCGAAAAGAAAGCCTGAAAAAATTTAGGCTTGTACGGGATTCGAACCCTTGACCTCTGCGATACCGGTGCAGCGCTCTACCAGTTGAGCTTAGTTGAATTGGTTCGTTAGAAACCCGTGAAAGAATGATGATGTTATGAATAAGTGAAAATCATATAAGAGAACTGCGAGGTGAAGAATTATAAGAAAGAAGATCATCGCAGCTATAGATGCAACTTTTGCAGTTGCAAAAAGAAAGCCTGAACTTTTGTACTGGATTCGACTAAGTCTCTATCATTGTCAGAAATCAGCAGCAATTTCGATCTCGCCAAATAGTTTTCACTCCTAGAACTTATTTTCTGTGGCCAAAGACTTTTTACTGCACTGCCAAAAACAAAGCTCACAATATCCAGTCTTTCCGTCTCAAGCCTGGGATCAGTCTTCCCCCGTGTAGCCAATTGAGACGAATTACGAGTAGATATTAGACGCAGCAGACTTTGCCAATCGTGAGACTTGTTCCTTCAAAAGGCTTGATGATGCCTTCCGCGATACACGCGCAGGGCAGCCAAAAAAACTCTTAAGACAACCTACTACGAGAGCCGAGTTCAGTTTAATACGCGCGCTGGTTTCAAACAGACGTACAGAGAGAATTTAGATGATAATCTGACCTGGAAACCTCACATATCTATATTAGCCAGTAAATTATCAAAATCCATAGGAATCATTCATAAATCTAGGTTTTTTCTCTCAACACAGTCTCTCCGCACCTTGTACAGTTCAATGCTCAGGGGGGGGGGGGGGTGGGGGAAGGGGCACTTTAGGAATTTCTGGGTGGGGATGTGCCGCTGGGACCCTGGAACCCTTGACCTATACCAGACCTAGTTCAGCTGAATTTTGCTACCCTATACTAGAGTAAACTCCCAATATCCCCCCTATCCTAGAGTAGCTGTTTCCCCAGACTAGATAAAATCTTCAACCAACTGATCAGTTTCCTTAAAAATAATACCCTATTCTAGACCCAAACGCTCTGATTTATATACCCTATCCTAGAGTAAACTGCTTGAAAACCATACCCTTCACAGCGGCACATACCCATACAGCCCATATATGGCAGTACCCCCCCCCCCCCCCGGCGTTCAATGATACTTCCATACTTATACTATTGCAATCTAGCTTGGGGTGGCACCTATAAAGCGAACCTTCAAAGAACTGTAATCTTACAGAAACGTGCCCTAAGAAAACTGAACAACTCTACCTACGATGCCAACACTAGTTTCATGATATCCAGTCGTTTCAATTAGGTTTTTTTATGTTTTCACTCAAGAACTCTACACTCCCTTCCAAATTCAATAACCTCTTCCTAATAAACAGTCAAATCCATACTTTTAGTACCAGGAATGCCCACTCATTTCGCTTGCAACTATGCAGAACGAACACCAGACAGGTCTCAATTTTTTTCCAAGGTCCCAAGTTTTATAATTCGCTGAATTCTACTATAACTGGTTCGTCCTCTTCCGCTTCTTTTAAAAGAAAGCTTAAAGAATTCCTTCTTCCAATAGTATAGCCTCCCACGCAGACGTTCTTAGGGGTTCGTCACGCGTTCCTGCCCCACGAAAAACATTACCTACAAAACAATAACGTGTGAAAAAAAATTCTGCCTTTTGTTCAGTCTTACAAGGTAACCCCGCCGTTGCATCACGCAAAGAACAACTTTATGAGCAAATAACATCTAATCCAGCCTTTAAAGAGAGAAATATACAAAAAGCCAACGCTTATCTCCTATATTCTCGTCAGGAACAAAAATCTTTGGTCACGTATCACACTCTACAGAGCTTGTACGCACGTGTTTGGCTTGTCAACACTTTGACCACAACAGCGCCGATTGGATCTCCGATAATCTGCATGTGATCTCCAGCAGATATTTGCGAACAATGGGAAAGGAATTTATCTTTCAGTTCAGCAGGCGTTCGTTGGGCAGGAACGCGTGATGAACCCCTAAGAACGTCTGCGTGGGAAGCTATTCTTAGTACTGTACAGTACCGCAAATGATCCCCAACCGCAAATGATCCCGAGACCGCAAATGATCCCCAAAATGGACCGCAAATGATCCTCGACCGCAAGTGATCCCTAAAGTCGACCGCAAATGATCCCGTGAAAACTTGAGGAATGGAATGGATTTTATGGGACTGATTACAAAAAAGGACTGATTATAAAAAAAAAAACCTTTTTCTCTCGCCTTTTAAAGAAAAAGGGAAGGAGGACGCTACATCTCAGGTCAATTTATACAAGGCGAAAAAAAAAAAATGGAATAAATCTGAAAAGGTATGGTATTAACTGTATACTTCTTCCTTTGTCGATTGCTTCAATTTTCTTTCAAGAATGTTTCGTCTCTTGAAAAATTTAAGACAGACAGGACGTTACGCAGAAAAATTGTTTTAACGCCTAGAAGCTCAACTTTTCTACTGAGGAATACAAAGCCGGGCACCCTCTACCTAACAAGAGCTTTATTGACTTTACTGATCTTTTTGAAAGCGTGAAATTAATCAGCCAGAATATTTCATTTTGATTTTTCTCTGAACTGTTAATTTTACGTAATAAACAGCAAGACATTTGTTCGTAACTTAGGTGCCCGTTACGAAACAAGACATGATTTAACATAAACACAAGTCAAAATGCCCCCGAACTTATCAATGTCCACAGGTTTCGGTTTATTTCGAAATAGCAACTTTCTTACATCTCATGAACGTGTTGTGAATAGTTATATTAGCGTTGTTATGTATATTTATTTGTTGTGCTTTGCTGAAGACAGTTACCAGAAATCTAAACCTGGTAATGAGAAACGAAAAGCCAGGTAAGCGGTAGTTATCGCGTGACAAAACATCGTAAGAAACCGTCACATTCAGGGACCGAAAGAAAATCGCTTATGATTATTCGGATCCAGGAGGCACTTGGGAGAAAATTAAACAACCTGAAACCCTTATTTAGCGGCAATGAAGAGCACTGCATTTCAAAAGAGGAAAAAGGAAATGCTCTTGCATCAAAGGGCAAATCATGCCGACGAGAAACAACAACTACCGTAGAAAATGTGTGTCATGACCTCTCACTATGAAATAAGCAGCAGAAAAAAAATTTGCTCAGTCAAAACGTTTTCCTCAGAGGTATAATCTACCCGCCAGAGCCGGAAAAAAGTCATTGGAGCAAGCAGCATTTTAGCATGAGGTAAAAGCCGTGTGTTGCCTACCTACTTCGTTTTCACTCTTGAATGATTTTTTTCATTTAATTTTTATTCATATATTTATTTGAGAAGTAAAATTTAGCTTTTAACCTGACTTATTGTAATAATAATAAAATCGACACGATGATCAGCTAACTTGAGTCCAAGTCATTCCTATTTTTCTTTCGGGATCATTTGCGGTCGACTTTGGGGATCACTTGCGGTCGAGGATCATTTGCGGTCCATTTTGGGGATCATTTGCGGTCTCGGGATCATTTGCGGTTGGGGATCATTTGCGGTACTGTACAGTACATATTAGCTTCAGTATGGCCCTAATTATATTATTAGATTAATTAAATTAACATGTGTGTGTGTGTGAGTCCGCGGTCAAGGTTAGCCATCTTTAATAAGCCCATATTGTAATTATTATATCAAGATTAGTTTATCTTAAGTTGAGGAGATCTGAATCCTTATAAGCCTCGTGGTTTCTTTCAGGTCTCCTCGCCATTTACTTTTTCTTTAATCTCATATTATTTCCATCTTGCGTTGTAAAATTTTGTATATATGGCAAAATAAAGAAATAATGAATGAATCAGGGGGGGGGGGGGTAAGCTACTTCCCATACATTCTCTTAAATGAAATCCAAACGATGTTCTCACAACTTGCAAAGCGATCAGCAAAGGTCTTGCCAGCGGATTTGTGTAGTGATCATGCGTATTACGTCAAAATCCATAGATCAACGGTCTTGAGAAGAAACAAAAACATGGCGATCGAAGGCGGGACTGTTTCTCACGATTATATTTTGGTAATTCGCAAATTTATTGATTTTATGTCGCTTTTCAGACATAGTGTGTGGTTTTCTTTTTCTGTTAAACAATTTCCCTCTGCAGAGTTTGGAATATGCAACATATAGCTCGATCTGTACAGCTGATAAGAACCGCCGAAGAGCTAGAGTTGAGCTATCAAGCAGTGTTTTGCTGCAAACCTTAGGAAAGTTAAAGTCGCTTCAAGGTACAGAGCTTTCAGTAGTAGTTGTTATTTGTTTATTAGGATCGTTTTGAATTTTAACTTTGGATTCAAGGTGTTGACTGATCGTAATAAACGAAATGAAATGTTATGAAGTGTGAATGTTTATTCAGTTATGATTGTAGAGCTGTAAGCTCATATTTATAAAGCTCTCTGAATTACTTGCTTCCGATAAATTTGACACTTTCTCCAGTAATCTTTATCAGTATCAAGTTATCCTTACCCGGCAAAAACGATGTAACCTATAAATCGATCGAGCGCATTGTTGTTGGTTAAGATCTAACACGGTTTCCCCCGCAATTTCAGTACCGAAAGACAAATACGATATGAAAGAAAAACAAAGATGCATGATATTATTTTTTTCAATTTTTTATTTTTTCAGTAAGCATTTCTGATTTCCTCTGCCGGTCGCTTCTTGCTTCTAAAAAGTCTAAAAATATTTACTGTGGGAAAAGTACTGCAATTTTCCGCTGACCACCACGCGCGGTGACCGCTTTGCAAGTTGTGAGAACATCGTTTCTCGGTCCCAGACCTCGTCTCTCCCCCCCCCCCCCCCGCCCCTGGAATGAATAAATGAATAAATGAATGAATGAATGAATTATGGGCTGTTATGAAAAGCGTATTTTTTTTGGGGGGGGGGGTTAGGTTAATAGCCAGTGACAAACTCGTGATATAGTCTATTTAGTAAACATTCGATGGAAATAAATAAATAGAGTAACGATGAAAAATTTCTGTAGCCATGTTTAAGAGCGAATGTCTGTAAAAATCGAGCAACCGGCGGCCACGATCAAAAATTAAATTTCGCTCATATCTTGTCCATACATACTTATTAGTAAGTAACTAAGGCCTAGTTCAGACGCCGTACTTTTCATGTGCCGAACCTAACTGAATAAGTTCGACTTTGGAGCGACACTGGCGCGACATCTGATTCAGACGGCGTACCGTGTGTCGAACCTAAGTTAAGTTCGACAAAAGTTCGACAGACCCTGTCGAACTTAACGCTTTTGCCGCACCAAACTAAAACTGCCATACCAAATTGATTCAGACGCCGCTCTTTTGCCGTACTTAATTTATCAGTTAGGTTCGGCACATGAGTGGAGCGGCGTCTGAACCAGGCCTAAACGTGGTGTAGTTTGTTTTTCAAAAGGCCGCTTGGATTTGGAGAAAATCGACAAAATCAATTTTCGTGGTCGGCGACTTGACAACAACCAAAATTTGAGGCAAAATGAGGCGGTCTCAAAACTTCACTCGCACGCAAAAAGGAAGAAAGCGTGGTAACATATTCCCCGATAAATCAATTTATAAAGGGTTTTAGCCCTAGTATGGCGGTTAATCCTTATCTTAACGATAATGTGGAAGGTAAGCAATTTTATTTTAGTTTTGGTTCTTTTTCAACTCAACGAAGTTTAAATTTAGACCTAAAGTCGCGATTTAATTTTTAGGCATGTGCTACACCTTGGTTTTTCCTGAAACTCAAGCTATAAGTTAGTTAAACATTGTACTAAAACATATGTAAGAACTGGCTTGGGTAATTTAATTTGCGCTTCAGACGAACCTTCTGAACTTGAACAAATTTTGAGTGAAATATGAGACATTTGCATAATTCACCAACGGCTTGCTGTTGCCGAAAGGGATCATTGGCATTTCTTCAGAAGAATCCTGATGTATCTCTATAGTACGATAGTTAATTTGCTAACATGCAATATAAATTAACTTACCTTTATAGTTTTGGGCACTTGTTTTACTTTTTCTACTCTCGAGCTCCAAAATTCTGCTGGTGCTAAGGCATTTTGTAATTTGACCTCCAACGAGAGGTCATTGGAGATGGGCCAGGTTATTAAAATGTCACTCAAACCGAATGAGCGTTATGATCTAAATTCTTCAGGTGGTTGAACAAAATATTTCACGAGAAAAAATATGTTTTTAAGACATTTTCGGCGATTTGAAAGATGTTCTTACCATTTAATAGAATCAGTTACAACATACAGGGAGGAAGCGTGAGAAGACAAGGAGTGGTGTTGCGTGACAACGATCACCATCCTTCGAACAGAAAACAAAATTGTTTATACATTTCTTTGATGTTTCCAAAGTTATTTGTTGAATTATACAAAAACTGAAAGGTTGCATAGTCTGGCTGCCAACAGTACTTGATTTAAAAGTGTAAAGTGGTGGTCAGTTTTTCGGACACCTGCGCGTGTGATAAAAGCAATGACTATTAAGGAATTTGGAAAACATCAAAATCATACACCCTGCCAGTACACACGAACACTTCGTAGGTTTTAAACTTTGGACAAACTGGATAAATGATCTCGGAAGCGTTTTTTGTTTTGAGTGAAGAATCAATAAAAAAATCACGTTATTTCATATGTATATTTTGGGGAAGGGTTGCTCTGAATCTTACTTGGGTACTACCTAGTAAGACTCCGATGGAAAGGCCGTTAAGGGGATAGAAGAATCCGTCGAAAGGGTTACGCTGTAACTCTTGCTCAAGGATGTTAGGTAAGAAATTCGCTCTAAACACTGTCTCCCCCTTTTCAAATGCTTGCACAGGCTAACCAGCATGTAAAACTTACATTAGCACACGCAACTAAGAAAATATTTCAAAGTAATTGGGGAAATGCTACCCAGGCAGGGCGGCCTTGTGGAGTGGTAGATCAGACGTAGCGCTATTTTCAAGTCTACAAACCTCTCCTTGAGTGTGAAGACTTAAGGCATGAGTTTCAGTTTTTAGTATCGAATATATACAATGAAAGAAACCTGGGGTCTAGAACGCTGACCTGTTCGTCTCTCATTCCTTTACCAAAAGATATGTCAAAGTATATCAGACAATTTCCTCCTTACAGCATGCTCGGCTACTCAAACAAGCTTTAAAATCTGACACTAAGAAGATATACCGCAGATACAGCAAGTTAGAAAGCTGGAATGAAACGTGTTTACCAATGGGTTAGGCCCTGACGTCTTCAAATTCACGATAAAAGGACACTGTTAAGGCAAAAGCATTAAGTTTACTTTTCCAGTAAATTCCGTCTTGCGGCCTTTGGCAACGGACCAGGTTTCCCGTTTCTCGAAAGTCCCGGTAACTTTTCGGGCCCGAAATCAAACATTCAAATCGAAATATAAAGAATAAGAACGCTGCTCCTGGCTAGCAAACTACTCCATTTTGTTTCATTAAGTGATAGTTTTATCATGTTAGATGCAAAACTATTAAAACCTCGATCTTTAATGTAAACGGAGACAGCTTACCGGGCCCGTTAATTATCGGGACTTTCGAGAAACGGGTCCCTGGGGCCCGTTTGTCCAAAGTCCCTATAACTTTTCGGGCCCGAAATCAAATATTCAAATCGAAATAAAAGGAATAAGAGGAGCGCGGGTCCTGGCTAGCAAAATACTTCATTTTTTCATTAACTTATAGTTTTATCATGTTAGATGCAAAACTATTGAAATTTCTATCTTACATGTAAACAACAACAGCTTTAGGGGCCTGTTAATTATCGGGACTTTCGAGAATTGAACGGACCCAGAAGCGGATGCATCCTCAATACCTCCGTTTCTTTGATGACTGCCAGAGGAAGTTATGGTCGGAGACTTTCTTTTCAAGAGTTCTGATCATGAATTTCTGACGAACCACCAAGTTTCAGTCTCAAGATCGGTACCAAAGAGCACACTCAGAAAATGGCAAATGACCGAGAGTAAAACTGAAAAAAAAAACTATGTGGGTAAAGAAAGTAGTGGTAGCGTTAGGCGATAGTTGACAGGGGCACCCATAGACAGTTTCCTCCTAAATACATTGAAAACCTTTCTAGGCTATCTAAATCACTAAGTTCTTTGCGGCGCCATATAATTATAACAACTGTTCGGTCATCCACAGGGCAACTTGAGTGGTCTTTTCGATCGAAATTACAAGGGCTTCAATATAATTTTTTTGGAGAATTTTGAAATTTTTTCTGACTCCTTCTCTATTACAAGTTTTGTATCCGAAAGTTTTAATTCCCTTTATATGGAGGAAACCTGTCTCGTGTAGGAGAGTCACCCTCCTAGCCGAGAGAAAAAAAAAAACATTGATCCAACCGGCCTTCGCGCATGCTCTAATTGTCTTGCCTTGGCTATGCGAGCCTTTACCGATACGGATCGGATTTGATCTAGACGGTCGGACCGAAATGTCTCCTTCCATTTGACAAAATTATTTTCCCTATGACCAATGATCTGTATCCTGCTTACAAGCACGATAACCAAACTCGCGGTGGCTTTGGTTTGGTCTTTGCAACTGGAATGTACCTTCCACTGGGCACGTGGTTTTTCCGAAATTTCAAACGGGAATTTTTGTTCAATGGAAAGCGCGTAAAGTGCCTACGGAGAAATGTTGGCCCGGCTAGGAGGCTGACCCTACCATTACAAAAGGGTGACTGGACAAAGTGGGTCACCCTTCTAGCTTCCAGGGAAACTTAGGCTGAGATCATGCCCTCTCCCTATTAAGGGAAGCTGGGATAGGCGGGTGACCCTTCTGCTTGAGACAAATTTTCTTCACATAAGCGGGGCCTAAATTTTAATTCTTTACATTAATTTCAATTATTAATTATTATTATTATTATTATTATTATTATTATTATTATTATTATTATTATTATTATTATTATTATTATTAATTTCAATACAGTGGAACCCCGTTGATGCGACCAGCGTTGGGCCATAAAATCCTGGTCGTGATACCGAGGTGGTCGCATTAAAGAGGTCTTCAAAATAATAAAATGACTCGGAGATTTTCACGTCTGGGTGAAAGACTATGGGAGGTGAGCTGAGGCAAGAGGTGATCGTATAAACGGGGTGGTCGCAAGGCGGGGTTCCTCTGTATATAAACAGACTGAAACAAGAGTTTGACGATCGAATAACCATGTTCAGATTAGAAAAAACATATATACTAAAAGATCATTGCAGAATGTTTACGGAAACTGTTATCCAAAAAAATGGAACTTGCATATATGAGAGGAAAGAAAGCCGCCTGATAGGTAATAACGCGGTGAAATAGCTAGAGGTTGAAGCCTGAAGTCAATTAAAGGCACATACAAGGCAACACGGGGGAAAGTTGACATGAAAAACGATGTTTTTGGACTTATTTAGTATTGTATGGAAGCACACTTTAAGAAAACTTAGGAAAAAAAGAAAAAAAAAACATGATTTGGATTGTTAGTAACATAATATGCTAGTTCTGGCAAGAACATTAAAAAAAGGCGTCGCTCAAATGGTTAGATTGGGAAGCCTGTGAAAACTGTCACGCAACACTTTTGACCAGACTTTTATGACCAAAGAGGTATCGGCAGCCCGAAAGTTTCACTATCAAAATCGCAGTTTTTGTGAGACCTAGAATTTTTAAATGGTAATGGATGTAAAAGTGTGACTGCGGAAAAGATAGGGCATGTTCTGTTTGAGGTTATTTTCACGCACCACGTTTCCTCGAGTTTTTGGATCTTCGGTTGATTAGCATGGGACAAGGCGCAATGCCAGTTGACAAGAACGGGGAAAACGCATTTGAGGTAACAAAAATTATCGTTTCAGTACAAATATCTTTAATACAAGTGCGATTGTGAGTTAAGTTTCGTTTGGAGAGCCCAGCCATCGTGACTTGTCGAGCAACAATCAACCGACTTTCTTGAAAAGTCTCATATTTCAAGCAAAATTTATTCAACTTCAGAAGGTTCGTGTGAAGTACAAATTTAATTACCCAGGCCAATTCTTACATATGTTTTAGCACAATGTTTAAATAAAAAATGACTTGAGTTTCAGGCAAAACCAAGGTGTAGCACATGCCTAAAATATAAAACGCAACTTTCAGCCTAAATTAAAATTTCGTTTAGTCGAAAAAGAAACCAAACTAAAATAACATTGTTTATCTTCCAGATTATCGTTAAGATAAGAATTCATCACCAGACCAGAAGAAGAACCCTTTATAAATTGATTTATTGGGAAATATTTTACCCCGCTTTCTTCCTATGTGCGTGCGAGCGAAGTTTTGAGACCGCCACATTTTGCCTCAAATTTTGGTTGTTTTCAAGTCGCCGACCACGAAAATTGATTTTGTCGATTTTCTCCAAATCCAAGCGGCCTTTTGAAAAACAAACTACACCACGTTTAGTTACTTACTTGTGCCTATCTATGGACAAGATATGAGCGAAAATGATTTTTTGACTGTGGCCGCGAAATTTCGATTTTGCTCGATTTTTACAGACATTCGCTCTTAAGTATTAAAAATACAGTCAGATATATAGAGTACTTATTAACATGAAATTTGTAGAAAATGTTCAAACATTTTGCAATTTAATGAGATGAAAATAATATTCAACATAAATTCTACAGACACCTGCATAGAGAAGTATTCACCCTGAAATGACCAAAAACCCTTGACTTATCGAGTCTTTATCTTAAGAGAAAGTCGAATTAAATTAATTAACCAAAAAAACCAGCCAAAAACAAAACCTTCCATTTTCAAGTGACGACAAGTAACTATGGCAAAGAATAAAATAAGTCAAAATAAATTTTCACTTATTCGCAATTCTGTATGATATTATGCACCTATCAATGTAAACCCCGTCGGGGGGGAGTGCGGGCAAGGGGAGGGGATTTGATGCCTGGGACTATCCCCGCTGTCGGGCTTTTGATCGTGTGAAGCGACCCCGGGGTCGGGACATTTGACTTTGACCGACAGAAGCCTGGTATCAATTCAGAAGCAGTTACCAAGTCCGTCCCTCGAAGGCCTGATACTCAGGCTAGTCCCTCGAGGCTTCCTGAAAGTCACGTTGTTGGAGAAAGGTATGAAGTTTTCATTTGTTTTAATCGCCATAATCTGATACTTTAAACTGTCATCTAAACAGATAATGTCTATTTTGTGGAAGTTTTTATCTTCAAGTTCCCATCTGATTGTAAAACTCGATTGAAATCGAATTCCACCATGAAAGTCAGAGGATTTTTTAGGGGTCACTGATCCGACCTGTTCCGACATGTTGAGCAGATGTTATAAAGCATTTTACGTTTTATTAATATTATATAGCACGGTCAATCTTCCTGGAGTGATTTTGTTGTTCAAGATAAGAGATGCTAGTGGAGAGATAAAATACTTAATTACAGCCAGTAATTTAATGGAGCTTCCGTTAACCGTAAATAAAAGTAGTAACAACGTGTTTGAAATGTTCTTTTATTCGTTTTATATGGTATTATAGCATTGTTTGTTTAGATTTTTTCCCCCGGGGTGGGGGCTTTTTTGACACTTTTAATTGACCTTTCGTTTTCCACCCTGGGGAATTTGATCGAAAAATTTTAAAATTTGTCAAATCCCCACCCCTTGCCCGCACTCCCCCCCCCCCCCCCCACGGGGTTTACATTGATAGGTGCATTATTGTCAGTTCCCATTATATCCGCGTTGTGGACGAATTAAGTGAAACTCTTCTTCTTTCTTTTTGTGGGTTTTTAAATGAGAAAAATGCCAGCTTTGGCGGTAAGAGTTTCTGAGCAACTGAGAAACTTGAACGCAAAATCCGAGGTGTGAGCGACCAACAAGTCAAATAGTTTTGAACGACTTGTCAGTTTGAATGATAAAAGTTAATTTAGGATTTGAAATAAAAGAAGGACGCATTTTTTATAAAAACAGCTTTGAAAGCGATTCAGGGCCAATTCGAGCTCACCCAAGGTTTCCGTCCGCAAATATCCAACATACCATTGTGTTGAATTTATTGATTGTTTAATAGTACTGTTTTCAAGTATTGTTTTCAAAGCTCAACGATGAGATTTAAGCTTCCTTCAGTTAGATATTCCTACCCTAGATAAAAGTAAACTCTCCCTTAAGCACTCATCGCAGCCAATTAATTTTGATCATCGAAATGCGTAAATTCATTCAGTAAACTTGCTATAATAAGAGAAACAGTACCTTCTGATCCCTAGTTAACGAACCTTCTTTTTCCGCCCAGATGGAGAACAACGCCGCAGAATTGAATTAATTGTAAACGGCACAAGAACTCTATGTTTTTATGCTCGGTGCGTTGGGAAATATGCGTGCGATTGGAGGTTACGTAATGAGTACTGTACAGTACCGCAAATGATCCCCAACCGCAAATGACCCCGAGACCGCAAATGATCCCCAAAATGGACCGCAAATGATCCTCGACCGCAAGTGATCCCTAAACTCGACCGCAAATGATCCCTTGAAAACTTGAGGAATGGAATGGATTTTATGGGACTGATTACACAAAAGGACTGATTATAAAAAAGAAACCTTTTTCTCTCGCCTTTTAAAGAAAAAGGCAAGGAGGACGCTACATCTCAGGTCAATTTATACAAGGCGAAAAACAAAATTGAATAAATCTGAAAAGGTATGGTATTAGCCGTATACTTCTTCCTTTGTCGATTGCTTCAATTTTTTTTCAAGAATGTTTCGTCTTTTGAAAAATTTAAGACAGGCAGGACGTTACGCAGAAAAAACTCTATTATTTTAACGGCTAGAAGCTCAACTTTTCTACCGAGGAATACAAAGCCGGGCATCCTCTACAAAACAAGAGCTTTATTGACTTTACTGATCTTTTTGAAAGTGTGAAATTAATCAGCCAGAATATTTAATTTTGATTTTTCTCTGAAATGTTAATTTTACGTGATAAACAGCAAGACATTTGTTCGTAACTTAGGTGCCCGTTACGGAACAAGGTATGATTTAACATAAACACAAGTCAAAATGCCCCCGAACTTATCAAGGTCCACAAGTTTCGATTTATTTCGAAATAGCAACTTTCTTACAGCTCATGAACGTGTTGTGAATAGTTATATTGGCGCTAAGCGGTATTTATCGCGTGACAAAACATCGTAGGAAACCGTCACATTCACGTACTAAAAGAAAGTCGCTTATGATTATTCGGATCCAGGAGGCACTTTGGAGAAAATTAAACAACCTAAAACCCTTATTTAGCAGCAATGAAGAGCACTGCATTTCAAAAGAGGTCAAAGGAAATGCTCTTGCATCAAAGGGCAAATCATGCCGACCAGAAACAACAATAACCAGGGGCACCCAACGACAATTTTCGGAAAATATCTGTTCGGAAGACGATTTGAGATGTAGAATTTTCGGGACATTTGTTGTAAAATTTCTTGCTTGCCTGCCTCTCCTAGGATTTTCGAACATCTAAAAAATGGCATGATTGCCTATTTTTGACCTATTTACCCCCCTCAAAAGGTCACCTAGAATTTTTGGGAGCCTTTTTTCTGACTGGAATTTTCGAAAAGGTAAGTTTTGATCCCTATAATTTTCGGATCACTAGACTTTCAGCTAGGAAATCCGAACAGATGAAAAGTTTTTAGGGGATAAAAATATGCCTATATCTACCGTTTAAATACTAAAACACGTTTAACAATGCTATGTTTAAGTGGTTTTGACCTTTATTCTCGTTGGGTGCTCCTGAATAACCGCAGAAAATGCGTGTCATGACCTCTCAGTATGAAATAAGCGGCAAAAATCACATTTGTTCAGTCAAAACGTTTTCTTCAGAGGTATAATCTACCTGCCAGAGCCGGAAAAAAGTCATTGGAACAAGCAGTATTTTAGCATGAGGTAAAAGTCGTGTTACCTACTGACTTCGTTTTTACGCTTGAATGATTTTTTCATTCAGTTTTTATTCATATATTTACTTGAGAAGTAAAATTTAGCTTTTAATCTGACTTATTGTAATAATAATTAATCGACACGATGATCCACTAACTTGAGTCCAAGTCATTCCTATTTTTCTTTCGGGATCATTTGCGGTCGACTTTGGGGATCACTTGCGGTCGAGGATCGTTTGAGGTCCATTTTGGGGATCATTTGCGGTCTCGGGATCATTTGCGGTTGGGGATCATTTGCGGTACTGTACAGTACTGCATTCAGGCGTGTTCATCACGCTTATTGTTGGGTTGTGTTTAAATAGGTTCACCACGTGTTGTGCTCTTACTTTATACCACTGCCGACCTATTCCTCCTATACAATAAAAAGTGTTTCATTATTTCAGAGTTTAGAACATAAATAAGTTATTTTCGGTACGCAGTTTAGAAAATAACCAAGGTTGGTCCCATCTATCTGACACCTTACTTCTCACTAAAACCAGTCGGGGATAAGTCCTTGAGAAAATTAAGGGGGTGCCCGTTATTTTTTATGGGGTAAAATTTTCCAACTGTTTGGGCTCAGGTAACCTGCTCACAGATCTTCCAACTTCTCATTGGGGATTCTTGGAGAGCAAATGAAAATGAAAATAAAAGCCGCGGGGGATTAATTATCCTGGCAAAAGAAACGTCTTGTGGACAGTCCATTGCTAAGGGTGCATGCCAAAATCTAAAATGACTTCCGTTTCAGTGGTCGCAGTACATTTTAGGGGCCTGCAAAGTGTATCAAGTGCGTCAAGCCGACAAATGACAAATTCTTATATACTCAACTGAAGTTCAGCAAGGCTAGATTTTGGTACGCTTAAGGGATGCTCTCAAACTTTTCGACGAGCTCCATCGTCATGTTTACAGAAGGAAATTCTTAAGATCGGTTTCCAGCTCCAAGGAAACGACTTTAATTAAGTGCGTTCTTGGTTGGAAATTAATCGTGCTCTTTTCCTCTCAAAAAACTTGCCTGTCTAAATGCCAGACAGAATTGTTTGGAACTGACTAGTTTGTGTGGGCTGGCCTTCAAGTTTTCATGCAAAACATCTTCATATTTTCGCCGAGGATAAGAACATTTTTCGGCTGCTTATTAAGGTGATCAGGGGCAGATCTAGGGGGAGAGTGCAGGGGCTGCGTACCCCCCCCCCCCCCCCTGAGATGACCTGCGGTTTTCTAATACAACTGGTATTCTGCCAAAAAAAAACTATGTGGTTTATTGCTGTTGAAGTAGAGCAAGAGACGAGTGCACCCCCTCCTAAAAAAAATCCTGGATGCGCCCCTGGTGATGTTACACGGGACGATTCGCAACGAAGATTTTTAGCGCAAAACAGCGTTGCAACATTTTTGCGACATTGATTCAAATAGAAACAACATTGTTCCAGCATTGGAATGCTGTTAGGCAAAAAATCGTTGTTGCGAATCGTCCTGTGTAACATCACCTTAAGGGTTACAACCGCAGTGTTCTATGGCGGTTTTAATGCTACGGCTACGAAACTTTGAGAAATTCTAATTCTAATTCTAATTCAGGCTAATTTCCTGGAGAACATCACGTGGTCTGTATTGAGAAAACAAAACATACAAGCTAAAAAGGTCCATTGTTTGAGAAATCGTTGGGGAGCAGAAGTCAGTGATTAGTAAGTCCCTAGAATTTTCAAAACAAATTTCTCGTAGGCGGGACGAGCCGAAGACTCCCGGTTCTTCGGGGAAAATATCTCCAGAACCACATAATTCTTTTAAAACTAAACCAACAGCCAATCGTGTTAACACTAAGAATTGCTCAAAACATTGCTCTGAATTCGAATGATTTATTCGTTGATATTTTCGGATTATTTTTCCCTAGTTTCTGCTCAAACTCACATTTATTTCAATGTGTTCCAATTTATCCTCATCCCTTTATGCTGTTACGTTGTGTGTGTATTATTTCGTATTATGGATGCAGGGTTTCTCAAAGCCGGCAAATCAAAGAGCAAGAACCTCCCCGGGCTGCTTTCGCGCACATGCAGACTAAAGAAATTGGCAGCTTGTCGCCAACAAAGCTGGAAACCTTTAGTTTTAGGTTATATTTTTACTATACCGGGTAGCTCTTGCGCCGGCAAGAAAACTATATATATTGGTGCTATTGAATTGTTCTCTTCTATCACTGGGAATAAACAAATGAAGGACCTTTTCCGCCATATTGAATTTTCACTACGTCACGTTGCCGCGCGTCGAGCAATAATTCATTTTTCGCCAGTGAAACTCAGCAGTGGAGTCCACCCTTTAGCATGTACACAACCATACCACCCAGGCACAGCTCGTTACCCTCATTAGGCCTTAGTCGTTTATAGGTCCCTCTGAGTTTAGGTGCCTTTGAGGTGGCTCAAAACAGTTTCTATAGAACTGGTTTATCCCTTTACTGTGCATTTTAACATCTTCATCATGAGGAGGTGTGCAACCAATAACCTTGTAAAGAAAAAAAGTGCCAGGACATGTTAATAAAAAGAGTTTAATAGAAATTTGTTATGTGACCTTAAATAAGTGGTGCGCCTGCGTACTTAGGAATGAGAGTGGAATGTGCAATGTGAGAGCACTTGTTCTGTTCACTTTCATAAGCAATGTAGATAATCGACAATATCTTCAAATCTTCTCGTAAAAATTTTTACGAAATTTGGCAGAAATCCTGTTCATATCGCACTTAAGCCTCAAAATATATTTTGAACAAAGGAGTTTTGTGATAGAATCAAGACTTTCATGAAAGCTATTTTGTGACAATTTCAAAAATTATTTGTTACAATTTGGTTAAGTCGTTTTTAAAACACAAGGGTTACTAAATGTAAGCTGTGCGCAAATTTATAAATATCTAATGACCGGATTTTACGTAAATCAACTAAATTCCAAATTTAAGGCTTGTTTTCAATCAATCACGTTGCCATGGCAACGATACAAATCTCACTTTTACCTAACAAACTGCTTTCAGCCACCTTAATGCCGAGGCAAGTGCAAAGCTTTTATTCAAGCACCAGCTCCACTGTAATTCACATGTGATTACAAAGTTTAAACTTGAACAAAAAATTCATCTCTGCTGGGCTAAGTTAGTACTTGAGAGAATGATTGACAAGAAGCATTGATTTTTGGGATAGTTTTCATTATTTCTCTCTTTTTAAACGAGCTTGAAAAATCAATGTTACATTTTCACCTTTCTAAACGAACGTAAGCCTGATCTACGGATTAAAGTGTGTAGCACATGAATGTAAGATATCATCAACATCATCAACATCAACATCTTTTCTATATGGAAATACTCATCAAATATTGTTTTGACGCCAAAATTCTTTGGAAAATTAAATGAAAAGAACGAACTTTGTTCTGATTAAATACATTTGAAGGCTTTAAAAAAATGATCGAGCCTACATTTTTCGCTGTTACGATTTCAAGTGAACTAAAAAATCAATTTTAAAAAATCATGCTATTGTAGTTTAACCTGATGGTAAAAGAATAAATAAATAAACAAAATAATATTTTCTAGTGGTAGCATATCTACGAAATAGCTCTTTGTCTAGTACTGCAATCTGAGAATTTTTTTTTCGGTTTTTGAGGAGAAGGGAAAACCACAGTACCCAGAGAAAAATCTCTCGGCTCGAAGCAAGGAAAAGAACCAACAACAAACTGAATCCATGTTTGGTGACCCACACATAACAACAGCAAACTCAACCCACGTATGGTAAACTTGATCAAGGCTACAGCTTGGTTCCTCCTTTTCTCCTTATCACTAGCTTAGATGTATCCATGGTTTCAATCTCCTTTGGCATTTGGTCTGTGTTCATGTTGTGTTTCAAGGGAGCTTTGTTGTCGTTCTCATCCTCTGAGTCCCTTCTCTTGTTTTCGGTCTCAGAATAACGGGATTTCTTGGCCAAGTATCTCAAGCAAAGATGTCTTAACACTTCTCTCCTCTAACAAAAAAGAAAAAAAGAAACCTTTAACATTTTAATGCTTGTCTGAATTACTACTTTTCAGCTTTTTTGTTGAACATAAAGTACCTGTGATTTTTTTTCCTTTTTCGAATTATTTGCAATCTCTTAAATTTCTATCAGCCTATCACAACTGCGACGATCAAATCTACCTTTAAATTTGTATTTCCACAGTTCACATCAGTCTTCATTCCAAGAAAAGATCGTGTTTTGCCGGTTCAAGATTGATACCAAGCCCCGCCGTATTTATTTCATTTTAAGTCGCAGTGTCTCTGCTAAATCCGTGCTTTGTTAGAGAAAATTTGCGCACTTTTTTTTGCTTCAAAGGTATGCGACTCTCTTGGTACAATAACAGTTTGGATACCTGCTGCTCATCCATCTTTTTAACTTTCAATGTCGTGCCAGGCTTCTTTTTCATCATCTTCTTGAAAAACAGCTAAATAGTTAAAGAAAATTGTTTGAGTCGTAGACCAGAGTTAAATAGATGACAAACTATAAGCAATGAGTTAATTAAATAAATCTATAAACATAGTTCCAGTTGTGGTAAAAATGTTTTCATCCAATCCTGTCGTTAAGAAAAGCATTACTAACCAAGAAAGCTGCAGGAATGCACATTGTGAGAACACGTTTAATGATCCACCGTACGGGAAGAAACACGTACAGGATGTTAAATGGCGGTGGAAGAACACCTTTTTTGTAAATCCAGTTTAGCCACAGCTTTGTCCTTGTGAACTTCCACTCGATGTCCAAGTTTTCCTGTAAACCATTTAAAAATCATATCAGTAAGATCACCATATCAATTATTCTTCGATGTCCAGAACCATGCATACCACGGAGTCAGTTACAACAAAGTGTTAAATTTGTATTTCGAATCGGAACCGTGTCGCATTCCTGCCAAGCCTCGACTTATTTATTTACAGCGGTTACCATTAACGCACGCCCTCAAAGGTTTTTTTCCTTCGGTTTCTTCGGACGTCAATCAACCGTTACCATGGTTTTCACGCGTTGCCCGAGAGAAAATTCTTTTTCCGTTTCTCGAGCACTCGGAGGAACATTTCGGCCTTTTCAACCGTTTTTGCAATATTTTGCCACAAGATCTGACGCTGGTTCATGTCAAGATTACGAGGAGTACGAATTTGTTGAGTGTTTGTCGGAGAAAACTCAAATTATCGACTTATTTACACACTATAGGTTACAACCACATAAGCTTTTCTCAATACACGCTCGCAACTCGAAATCACCATTCGAAATTATTCTTGTAAGTCTTCACCCTTCATTCAGCGACAAGGGAACCTTCTCTGTCAGGGTGCGTCAGAAAACCATGGAAACAGTTGATTGGCGTCCACGAAAACTCAGGTTTCTAGAGACAGAAAAAAAAACCTTGGAGGGGGCATATTAGTGGTAACCGCTGTAACCAAGCAATAGCCCATGTTCGATATATCAAAATTCTAACATGACTTCGAGGCTCTCTGGTCATATTTCTATAATTGGTTTTGGTTTCAGGTGCTCAAGTCTCCTCTGGGAATACGAGACATTGGACTCAGTGCAATTTTGTCCGTTAAGCCTCGGAGTCATGTTAGCATTTTGATATACATGTATCGAAAGTGGGCTATTGAGATCGCTTGTAAGGATATGCTCAAGAGTTTGTTCATTAAGTATCCTACAATTTCTGCATAATTTAAATATCACAAAGCGTCTTTTCTGAGGTTATATGCAACTCAGTTAAAACTAAAATAAAGTGTGGCTGAGTGAAGAAATCGAAAGGTCATTGAGCATGCGCACATCGGGGATACGAAGGCGTGTTTTCTTTAAGAAAAAATCACTGGTCTGGTTTACCAGTTCGACAAGTTACTGAGCGATTTGATTCTTTTTTTTTTGTTTTCTTTTTTGGGGTGATATAGTATTTGTCCACATTACAAAGATGTAGAGAGTGGTGGTGTAGAGGTTAGGGTTAATTGTCCGGTCTGAAGTTTTGGATGTTTGGGACTAAGAGAAGTGACTGTATTATGCAAAATGTCCATTTGGAGTTGCTCGAATGTATGATGAATCTCTATCTGGAAAGGTTTGCCATTTATCCGAATTTGCCACTTATCGGTAAAGTGGTGCACTAATCTGCTATTACTGGGCATCAGTTCGACCTTTAGCCTGAAAAATCAACCGACATTTCGCGACGCCACCTCTGCTTTCCCCGCAAAATGACGTCTGAGAAAAGAGTGCAGAAATTCGATAGTGATGACGTGTCACCACCCAGATCTGGGTAGTGCTTCTGATTGGTTGAAGCAAATTTACCAGGCGGCATGATCAATCAGAAGTACTACCCCGATGTGGGTAGTGACGTGTCATCAGTATGGAATTTCTGCGCTCGTTTAACTACAGAGCGGAAAGTCGCCGGTTCGATTCCTAGAGTCCGACCAATATTCAGGATCTTAAAATAACTGAGAAATGAAGGTACTGCCTTTGCCCTGCAAACAGTTACACCCTCGCATGGCTCGGATGATCATTACCACATAAAATGGCGGTCCCAGTTCTCCAGTAGCAGACGTAAAAATAATGTACCCAATTAGTACTTTCGAGCTTAATATATTGACAATCAAATAAAGTGCATTTTCTTTTTCTCAGACGTCATTTGTAAAATTGAAAATTGTAATTTGTTTACCAACGGAACACTTAGGAGTTCATATGAACTCGTTTAAACTTGTCCGTGCGTTCCAGATTGAATTGGAATTTGGAAGTGTCTGTTTTGAGGAGAGGGGGAAACCGAAGTACCCAGATAAAAACCTCTCGGAGCAATGGAGAGAACCAACAACAAACTCAACCCACGTATGGCTTCGACGCCGGGTTTTTAACCCAGGCCACATTGGTGGGAGGGGAGTGTTCTCACCACTACACCAACCTTACTCCTCCACGCGGGGAAACCAGTTGTGGCTTCGCGGAATATCGGCTGTTTTCTCAGGCCTTTTGACCTTGAGATACTTTCTAAAGGGATTTGATTTCGATACTAACCGTTACACTCGTATAGCGCTGGTTGAGTATTGCAATCAGCATATTAAGGGCCACAAGGACAGCTACAATGTTGAACGCACCAAACAGGGTCATCCCTGTTTTCCAAATGGCACCGTAACCTGACTCGTTGATTTTGAAACTACTCTCGTCTATTTGACCAAACAGCGTCCAAAAGATAGTGTTCATACTGCTTCCAAATCTACAAATGAAAAAAGAGCGAAGTATAAAAAAATCTTAAATGGCAACGGTAAATTCCAAAACTTATGTCTGCAATCCTGGACAAAAGTCCATGGGACAGTGATGAGTATTCATTATATTTATTATTTCTAGGTGCATCCTTTTCCAAATTTACTTGCATCTCTCTCCCCCACCCCCCCCCCCCCCTCCCCATCCTATACAATGTTGAAACTTGGATATACGTGTTTAGCGTTGTTTGTGGGGTTGAGGGAGGGGATGGCCGTGCGAATTGAAAACAGCCCTACAAATGCTAATGAGTCCCAAGACTTTTGCCCATCATCGTAGATGCCCGTGTCAAGTCAACTACATAGTCTGTAGTGTTAGAATCTAAAAGGTAAGCCAAAAACAGATCGATTCCGTTTTTCCATACCTTTGTAAGATCCACACACTCCTATCATATCATTTTTAACCATTTTTTTGGTGAAGTGTGATTTAGACAAAGCACATGGTTTTATGATCACGACAAGGGGAAGGAGCGTTATACATCGATCATACCTTTCTAGGTTCAGAGGAATTGTTTGATTTGCTCCACCCTGGCTCTGAAGAAAATATTCTCTAGCTTTCTGATACTGCAAGTACAATTTAGTGAAGCTCACAGCAAATGCCAGAAAAACAAAAACGAAATATAAAAAAAACTTGGCCACATCTATTAGCATTTGAATGAACGCATGTAGCAGTGGACCGGTGCTGGAGCTCGCTTGAATGAATGAGAAGTTACGGGTAAAGGCTATAAGGATTCCAAGAGCCATAAAGCTTTCGGAAGTTAACAGCACAGAGTAAGAACGGTTTTCGGCGTGTTTCGACCATTCAGCAGAATGTAGTGTGTTATCCAGGGCCACTCGGCTTGTCCACCAAATGATGTAGTGAATAACAAATAGTGTAGTTGAGACTACAGCCAGAAAGTTCCAGTAGTAAGAAAAGAAGCGAGATCTTCCTTGTTGGAGAATGTCTTTGACAATGTCTACGAGGTAACCGATGACAAATACAAAAACTGCCCAATCTAAAGGATACAATGTAGAAAGCCAAAAGAAATAAAAGAACAATATAATCAAACAATCTTTTTACTTTCTACTAATGTGAAATTTTTAGATTCGCAAACAAAGTTTTAAGCAAACTTTCGATCTTGTCAAGAATTCGTCTTAAGCTCTGAGGCTAAGGTGCTAAATCACACAATGTTACCGTGTTTGAACGAACAGTTTAGTCATTCGCCAATTGAAGGCGAGATTCCTCCCTCAAGAGACAATTCAGAAGAAAAATAGATGAGGGCCTACAGTTTTCTTCAGTTCTGCTTAATTGTACAAACTGTTTATTTTGCGGTTATAATAAATTGTTAATTTTAATTTGAACAACTGGTTTTTGCAAATAAGACTTGGTACAAGCTTATTACCAAATTTTGTCTAAAAATGTTAGATTTCGATTATTGCATTCAAACCATACTACAGTTATTCTCCTCTTTTTCTCTTACCAACAATGGTGTACCCAAGAAAGGCAGAGTGGAATGATGTGACAGCCAGTAGGACAAGAAACGTTTGGTGAGAACCGCAGAAGATGAGGAACTTTGCACATGGAGAATGGAACATTCTGGACACTTCATGTCTTGGAAAGCAGCTTTCAAAAACAAGCCAAACTATAAACACCAACGGATACAGCACGGTTGTAAGAAGTATTAGCACAGCTTGTTTCAAGGCACTTTTCTCCAGGAACGGAACATTTCTGTAGACTTCTGTGTTTAAAATCAGCTGACTGAAAGGATGACTGACAAACTGCAATATGAAAAAGAAAATTGTCGTAAAACTGCCGACAGCAGCTCTAATTGCCGCGATATATGGGTTGCGTTTCCCGTTAAACTTTTAAACCTTCGTAAGCTATTCATGATAACTAACATTTGTAACAGGCAGTAATGATGATGATGATGATATAGTCAGCTGGATACACAGTGTGCTGCCTCGAGTATCAAAACTAAATCAAAGAGAAGCATATTGAAACCTGTGTGTACAGACTCCCTACAAGACTTTTCCTACTGGATGAGCCAATCATGAGAGTACATCTCATCTAACCGGATAATGAATTGACGAACGTATTAAGGTAAAAAAAGAATGTCTCTCATACCTTTCTATTTGTTGTAGAAATAGCAAATTCTAGCATATTTAATGCATTTTCCTCGGAATCTGGGGGCAGTTCTCCTTTGTTTTTTATCTGCATCACACATCTTATTTCTTCCATTGTCCGACATTCATTCAAGAGTCCGACAGCAAATCCTTCACAGCCATCACTAAGCTCAATATACTCGCTACTGAACTCGTATTCTTGCTCAGCTGTGTCCCGAAGCTCTTTGCTCATTGCACACGCGCGGTGAATGGGGTCCGGACCACTCTGTACGTTCTGAAGAAATGACGCGCCTATAAACATGGGGCTGGCAAGAGCGCGGTATCTGTTTAAACGATACACAGATGGGCCAAACTTTTCGCCAGCTGTTTCGTTAGAACGTTTTGAACACCAGATATTATTAGGGTCGCTTATGGTGAATCCATGATCCAACAGCAGCTTGATAAGTTGAAAATCCTGCAAACAGGCCGCAAGGATCAGCGGAGTTACATAGGCGGTTTCACCTTGAAAGGAAAACTCACGCGATGAGGGCTTCGAGTGGCTTGCATTGAACTGAAGCAGAATCTGCACGGTTTTTGTGTCACCATCATGTACCGCTTGTAGCAAACCAACCTCTAAGCTAGCCCCGCCATTCAATAAGACTCTAACCATATGGGTTCGAACGGAAACATCCTTTATGTCTGCTGCCACTTGTAAAGCGGTTTTACCAAAATCGTATAGACGATCAAGGTCGTATTTTTCTGGAAAGGAGCTTAAAATTCCCCTTACTTTATCTAAATCGCCTTTCTTTATCGCGATGAATAGCTTATGTTGTGCTTTGTCAACGGATGGATGAATGCTATCCACTTGTAGCTCTTGAAGAAAAATATCTTTCACATCCATCGCAATTTATTAGTTACACGGTACAGCGTTACAAAGGCAACAGTATACCACCCGCTTCTGTTCCTGTCCTGTTGAATATATTTTCATTTAGCCAATAACATCTGATAGCATCTAAAATATCAGTAAATTTGTCAGTTTAAATGTCAATACAACGTAACTAAATCGCAATGAAAACTTGTTTGCATACAAGTCTACCTGGTCTTTTGTTTATTATTTATATGATAACCAAAACATTAACTCAAGCAACCGTACCAGTTGAAAAGCATCCTGTTGATGATATAAACAAGGAAAGCTTTACCACCGTAATCAAGAAAAGAAAAACATTTTGTCAAAATTGAGAAAAACATTATACCCCATACCCGTCGTACTAAAAAAATACAACTTTGGAGAACTTTGTAGGTTATAGAAATGACGAGAACCCTAATGACAAACTTACATTTTGTAGAACGACGTTCAACAATTTGCATGTTTTCTGGCAGATATCGAACTTGAAAGTGTGCATTCAATGTTTTCATTCTAATTATTGAGCAACTTTTAGAAGCATTACGAAAATATCAATAATTCATGCCGAAATGCAAAACAAACACATGTCGTAAATCTGACAAGAAAAAAATTTTCTTGCCATTTTGTGACATATATAGGTTAATCCAAAACCTTCAAAGTATACACAGTGAACAAATTAGAAACCCCTTTGTAAACTCGCTGTTCGAGTTTTTCAAGTCTTCGTATATTATAAACCAGTAATTGTAAATTTTGTTCATTACTTTGGAAGATATTAATAAATTAACAGATTTGCAGGGACCACTTTATTTAAAACGTTATCCTCAAAGGATGAACAGGTCTTCGTTGCGGGAAAAAAAACAAAGAGAGCCAAGCTGCTATTGTTACAGCTCATCATACTGGATAGAGAGACCTATAAGACTAGACCTATGGGCAATTTCCCTACCCTACTCTGACTAGTATATAGATTTTAGTGTCACGTGACTCTGTTGTTTCCGCATACAGTAAAAACCCGTGACTGAAAACCTGGTTTTTAAGATCCTGTTAGGCTAAAATTTGCCAGTTAGGCCCCATCTGTACAAGAACCTGTTTAGCCTAAAGTTTGAAACGGGTTCATATCAATATTTCTAAAATCTATGAAAAAAAAATTCTGTACACTTAGGCAAAGCGACTTCAAAATTCAGTGCTTCAGTCTTTCTTGTCATAGTCATTTTTACAGAAAATACTGATTTGGTATGCAGATTAATTTTATATAACGAATGAGTTGAATACCACTAAATACTTATAGGTACCATGCTTTTTTTTCAGAAGAAGAACCTATATTGTGCTAATTACCATTTATATAAGAACCTGTTTAGGCTAGCTTGGAAAAATCGCGGGTTTTTACTGTAGTCGCTCGAAGTTTGCAAGTCGAAGCATTTTCGGGCTGTACATACAAATGCATGTACATCGTAAAGTTGTCTTAAAGCCTGTGCTTCGTTGCTTTCTTGACAGCTACAGAGCATTTTCACAAGGCGTCACGTCCACCATATTGCTGTTCCAGAAATATTAATGAAACTGCAGCGATGTTGGTGTTCCAAACCATTCCTGTGGGAGTGTAACCTTTTTTTATATAAAACCTTTACTTTTTCCTAATAAAAATAGGCCATTTCCGAGTTCTAAAACTTTCACTTTCAAATAGAGACTACGTGCAAAACCTTTCTCAGGATAAAGAGTTTTACATTATTTGCATGAGAATAAAAATTCACTTCTATATTAATGGCTTCGCGCATCGAAATGGAGGCTTAGGGCAAGTCAAAAATAGCCTGTTTGCATAGCTGCTGACCAAATAAGTGAAAATGCTCTATACACAAGGGCGGATCTAGGGGGGAGGGTACAGGGGGTGCGCACCCCCCCTAAAACGATAAGCCGACGTTTTCACTCCCGCCTCGCTTCGGGATCGTTTTCGAAAACATGCGTTTTCTGATCCCCGAAAACGTCGTTTACGTGTGGACAGGAGGCTAAAACTAAATCTGAAAATAATCTCCTTTTTCAAAGATGTCCGAATATGCGCCATCTGTAGCCCATTTAGAACGATACAGGAAAGCGTAGGAAAATTGCGATGAATATTTTATTTCACTTGTGAAAAATTGTAGCAAGCAGTTACGTGCAGTTTTAATCATGTCTGCTTTTCAGATAACGAGAAATTTCAAGAAAAGGATCATTTTCTGGTGAAAAACAGATGAAGTATTGCCTCCATTCTGAGAAAGGTTGTCAGTAAGAAACGTTTCAAACCATGAACAAAGGTCCAAGGCTTTTTACTGCTGGTGGAGAGGTCGCCGATTTTTTATTCAGATTACTTGACGATATCCTGCGCTACGTTTACCATTTGATATGATAACCTTTCTCACAGTCACTTGGAAATATGGCAAAGATTAATTAACATTCCTACACTCGATCTGAAACCGGGAAAGGCAGTACAATAGTACCCTGTGTACAGGCGTCCCCCCATCTGTATACAAGCTATACAACAGAAATCTTCTATTTCATTTTTCTCATGATTTGTTTAATAGATTCTTGTTTTACGTACAAATGAGGCATTAACTATGTGCGGATCTCATGGGCAAGTTTGAAGAGAAGGAAGACTGTACACCGCTCTGTTTTACATTTGATTGAAGAAATCAAGCCCTTTCTATGTACGATAAAAGAGTTTTTGGATATAGAGTATGAAAATTGAATATCCCTTATATTAATCTTCCCTTAATCTAATCTTTAATTTTTATGGTTTTCGGTAAAATTAACGCAAGCATTTTTGGGTAAATAACACTTCTACGCTGTGCACTAAAGTAAACTTAGATAACGAGTCACTGAAAACACAAGCAAAACTTTTAATCGCACACGAGTTTTCCCAGCAGCCTTCAGCCAACCAAGAGAGTGTGCATGTAACCGCCTAGAGCTGTCACTGTCCTTTCTCTTGATCAAAATTTCACTGAAATTTACCCCAATAACTCGAATTCTGGTTCTTGTAACTCCACTCGGATGCCATTTCATTAGCTCTTGTTGTTGTATAATCGGTAGACCCACTAAAAGTAACACTAGAGCAATTAGATTTTGATTGGTGCAATGAACAGACAACTTATTATCATAAAAAGGATAATCATGTTACCCTTTCTGATAAAATAAGTTAAATTTGCACTGTATATTAAACTGAAGGGCTTAAAAATCAGTAACTATTTTAATTATTAAGATGGCAAATTTGGCATTCAGTTGAACCCGATTACTCGAACCCTCGCTAACTCGAACTGTTTTTCGTTCCCTTCAGAGTTCGAGTTGAAGGGGTTCCAAAACCTCGTTCCCAGGTTCCTCTCCTACTCGGCCCCGAGTAGGAGGGGAACCTGTAAACTAGGTTGGGGGTTCTACTGTATATCTCTTCTGTCTTTGATTGGTTCTGATTTTATGCAAAAAATAATAATTACTAACCGAATTTTGCTTCTTTTAACTAGAGCACATTAAGTTAGAGATGACAAGTTTACTTCAAACTATTTTAAAATCGGCAAACTCTACTCCCGCATTATTATAGGAAAGGATGTGCTTCTTAATCATTATCTTTGTCATAATCCTAGTGCTTCACTGTTTCGTATGTTATTATTATTTCTTGAACTTATACCCTGAGTATACTCATCCCGTGCCGTTTCGTTATGCTGTCCACAAGGTGATGATTTTTCTATAGTTGTCTGAATAATAGTTTCTTCCATGTGCTTTCTTTCTTTGTCCTTGTCTCCTTGCTCTTCACATACAAGAATTTGATTATCTCTTTCTTCTGGCTGCTGTTGTTTTTCATCATTTTGTTGTGAGTCTTGGTCTGGCGTTAGTACCTGTTCGTCTTCCTTATCTCCTAATCTCTGTTTTTCTCGATTATAATCTTCGACTTCCTCCTCTCCTTCATGTTTCTCTATAATTTCTCCTCCTTCTTGTTTTTTTGGTACCTCCTCAACTGTGTTAGAAATTTTGCTTTGCTCTTCGTCAAAACTCACTGAAATCTCACTAAATTTTTGATTACCGTCACTTTTGACACTGTTATCATCATTTTCTTGTTTGAATCGTTTCGTAACATTCTGAGTATCCGTATCTGGTAATCCTTCTACGTTACTATGGTCACCATCCTCAGTATTATCATCAACCATCGGTGAATGCTCGTAAGTAGACGACGCATTTTCGTTTTCCTTCGGTGTAACGTCGGCGTAACTTTCAACTGGGTTGTTGGACACGTGTTGCACATCTGCCTTTTCAGCAATCGCTTCCTCCTCGTTTTTCTTAGATTGATCGCATCTCATTCCATCGTTTTCTTGAAATGACACTTTTTCGATCACCTCTGTATTAGTATTCGAGGACTGAGCGCCATACCGCTCTTCTACTGTGACAAATTGAACGTTGCTTGGAGAAGTTTGACTTGAGCGATTTGCTATTGTACGTAAGAAATCCAGGTCTATTTTTTCACCAGTGCTGAGCCTTCGATGGTCATTTCCGTCTTTGTCGTCCTCCTTTTCCTTTTGTCGATAATATGCTCGCTTTTCTCTTTCATCTCTAGACCATCGCCTTTCAGATATTACAGTCGAATGTGGGAATCTATTCACCGGAAGAGAGTTGCGTGCGTTCTTGGTCCTAACTTTGTAGTCGGGAAGATAAGCATTCAGGTGATCAGAAACTGCAATAAAAGAGATTACAGATTACAGAACCTTGCAAAATGAAATACTCTCACTTATGACAACTCTTTCAACTAATGATACTGCCCTGCATCATGGAGTTTATTAGGATCGCGGAATAGGAAGCGTTTGACATGCGCGGTGACACATAAACAAGAATATTTTCCAAAAGAAACTCAACTCCCGTTGTTGCGATAACCTCTGGATCGTGAGTAAGAGTCCGTGGTAGCGAGATTCCGCAATAGGACGATTTTTTTTTGGTCAAACGACTGTCGATACTGTTGGGGTGTCCGTAGCAGCGAGGTGTCAGCAAGGCGAGAGTTGCCAATAAACCCAACTCTAGTTGTCCGTTTTAGGGAGCTGTCTACGTTTTATGGCCAGCCCTTCTTAGACACCTGAGGGTTACTGCTACATCCCCGGTCAAAAAAACCTTCGAACACTTACGATTTTTTAAGCTGCACAGTGTAGATCCCTTGTCACTTTGCAGTGTTGATAACAAGTTGCGTATGGGAAAGTCTGAGCCATTTTCAACTTTATGAGGGAGGGCGGGGGGTGGGAATCGACCAAATGTTCCAACTATTTTGGACTGTAAATATTTTTTTTCGCAAAATAGCCTACCTTCTGGAGCCCGTTCTTTCAAATCCTCCAGTTCTTTACAGTATGACGATCTCCTACTACCTTCACCTGACATTTCCTTAAGCATTCGAGCCCGCTCTACTTCCATCTCAGCTCGCCAAACCGCAGTCTGTTCTGCTCTTTCTTGAGCCATTCGCTGACGCCTATACGCAGCTTCGGCTCGCTGTTGGGCCGCTACTGTCACTTGGGACTGGGCGCGAGTTTCTAGAAGGGTTCAAACAGACAAAAAGTGGGATATGTTTTCCACAGTCTAGTGCCCCTTACTCCGTATTTGAAAATTAATTAGCCGAGGTCGGATTTCTTAGGGGCCCATGTCACGCTATTTGCATGCTATCTTTCTAAAAACTTAATTCATTTCATTTGAATTCCAAAAATAATGCTCAAGGTTTGTTATTTAAGACTATAGTTAGACCTTAAAGCTGTTTCCCTTCCTGTCGTCCATGTTGCCTCGAATGGCAAGGATGCAGATCAATAAAAACTTAGAAAAGTTGAAGTTTTCACGACATTCCAGCATGCCTGCAAAACTCAAATAAAATTTGTTTTATATCTTCATCGCAGCTCTTCAGGAGCATTTTGAATATTGGAAAAGGCACTAGGTAATGACTTAAGCTCAGAATTGACCTATAACAACAATAGCCTCTTTACATAAAAGGTTGACTACAACAGACTCTCTTGGGATACCGTCATTTCAACGTTGCAAAATCTTTGTTTTCATACGTACACGCGAGGACAGAAAAAAATATGTGTTCAAGAATCTCCACCGTAGGACATTCGGGTTTATGAAAAGATGCCCTTTCGGGATCGTTTTTTACCTTATAGGTCTGGAAGAAAGGTCAATCAAGATTTAAAACCTTCCGATGTAAACAGAACGGTTCTTCTACACCACATTCCACAACATATTCCTCAATTAATTGTTCCAAGCCTACCCTTACTCAAAAGGCAAGGAACTAGACCAGAATAATTGCGAGGCGTGAAACAGTCTGTTTAAGCCGTTCAGATAGCAGTGCGTGTAAGAAAAATTGAAAAGGAAGGAAAAACCGAGGTCCCATTTGCCCTCGCTTTCCCCTCGCACGATTTAATTCGCTCCTCACCACCTGAACGCCGCGCTCTCCTTATCTGTACACCTGGCACAGGCCAGGCGTTAAAGGGGTACTGAAGCATTCCAGTATGTGATTGTAAAAGCGCAAAAACGAAGGAAAATCATATCTGATTGCCTTGAATTGGACGTAAAGTTTACTGAAAACTACTAACTCTTTCTTACAGAATTGTTCATCAAACGGATGTCCGTGACATCAACAAGGGCCCACTTTAGAACTGAATATTGCTCACTGAATTGCTTTCCGCTACTACTTATGTTCACAAGAGATGAAAAATCCTTGTTAAAACCAGTACAATAGCTATTATGTCATAAGAAAGGCAATTTATGCCTACCAATTTCAGTTCAAAGGGTTAAGGATAATTTGACGTCATTTGAAGTGAAAAGGAACACATTCCATGCCGCCAAACTGCGTGACCGTTTTTTCGTTTAGATTAAAAGAAATTTAAGGTTGGTTTGGATCAGTGTTGGTAAGCTGGCAATATCACGAAATACTACGAAAACACAAAAAAATCAGTTTAATAGTCAAAACAAACATAATCCTACCTTAACTGTTTGGTACTGTCCTTTTTGTTTTAGAAAACATGACGAATCCAAAGACCCTCCAAATCGCTAAAATTCATTGCTGGTTTTCAACTCTAAAAATTAACATATCTTTCATGCTTCTTTTCCCTTTAGCTTCAAAAATTTCAAATTTTCGTTAAAACCTTATTTAACTTGTAACTGGTCGAAATGATTCGCCTCAATTTTTATACGTATCAAATGATTATTGCTACTTTAAAAGCAACGAGGAATTGAATATATGAGTCTCCGGTTTCTAAGCTCTTGTGAACTTAAGTAGTTGAACAATACAACTTCAGTGAACCGAGTGGGTCATTGTTTTTGTCGCGGAAATTCCTTGAAAGAAAATTTCAATCTTGCGAAAAGAGCCGGTGTGTATTTAAGCAGTGTCTAAATTAGAGGGAAAAGGTCCGTTTCCCGCCTTCAACAAAGGAAATATAGGACACGTCTACTCGCAAGTTACGGAAAAACCCCCCGACCAAGAACCTCGATTTTAAGAACCTGTTAGGCTAAAATTTGCTAGTTAAGCCCCCTCCATATAAAAACCTGTTTGGCCTAAAATTTGAAGCTATTTGAAACACGTTCTTATTTTTTAAAATCTACAAAAAAGATTTTGTACACTTGGAAATACGATAAGTCAACATTCAACTTTAAGAGATGATTGCAACAGGCAAGGAATTACAATAAACGTATGTTATGTTCTGAGGTAGGACTTCAAAATTCTTGAGGTCAAGCTTTAGTTCCTCTTTTCGTGGTAATTTTTACGTACCAGTAACTTCTAATTTGGTCAGGATGCCGATTTTATATGAGGAATAAGCTGAACCACTAAATACTCTTAACTATATTGTATTTTTTTCTTCAGAAAATAAAAACCTATTTAAGAAACTAAATAGCCTAAACTTGTGCTAACTACTATTTATATAAGAACCTGTTTAGGCTAACTTGGAAAAAAATCCAGGTTCTTAATCGTTGAGTTTTACTGTACTTCGTAACGGCCTCGCAAGACTAGCTTCAGTTCACACAAGTCCAGTGATAACGGTCACCAAAAACGCAGTTGTTTAAAAACGCTGTCTACAGTCGATATATATATTTATTTAGTATATACTAAAACAGTGGATAGTGTTTTTCGAGCGCTCTGATTGGCTACGCAATCAGTGAATATCCTGCACTATTCACTGATTCACCTCCAGTTCCTCCGAGCGAGCAACGCCAAACTCGCGTAAGTTGCGAGCAAAATGCCTTCCCGGTTTTCTGCCGTAAACAAACAAACAAATTTCACAACTAATCAAGCAAGCTGTTTCCGAAATACACGAAGAAGGTGACGAAGTTCGGATTGGAAGTTTTAACAGGTAAAGCTTTGTCTTTTTGACACTAATTTATCGATAAAACTGGTGAAAAAGTTTTTGTTTACAAATGCAAATTAAGTTTAAGTCTTGCTTACTTTATTTAGTTGAGTTGTTCATAAATAAGCTTCAAACTAAATTTAATAATCTTTTTTTATAGAATGATTTTAAATACAGAAAGAATTCACAACTCCTTTTGAAGAAATTTCCCCGCAAGAGCTAAACAAATGCCTTGAAAAGTTTTAATTGTCGGCAAGAATAAAGCGACGGCCGCAGCCGCCCGGTCATTACGCGCCAAAATTGTAATCTTTGGCAACAGTATTTGAGTTAAAAATCATCATTTTTGTGCTCAATGATCTCACTGTTTTAGTATATACTAAAACAATTATTCACCTCAGTGTCGGTGGCTAGTCGTGGATATTTACCTCACTGCTTCGCAGTTCGGTAAATATCCAGGACTAGCCACCTCCACTTCGGTGAATAATTGTTATGTATTTAGTAAAAGCCAACTAGTCAGGGGTCTATTATCAATGTTACGTTCTGTCTGGTTGAGCTACTACTAGGCTAAATGTTACAGCCCATTAGTAGCGTAAAGCGCCGGCTTTGAAACCAAAACAATAGCGGCTGAATCGCGTTTTTGCTAGCTAAAGTTGTTTTGTTCGAAATTTTTGACCAACTAGTTGACTTTTACTAAAACAATTATTCCTCTCGCCCTCATGCCCTCTGAGTCAATAGCCCATTCGGGCTCAAGGAATAATTGTTAAATATATATTCATATTTTTTTGAAAAAGCCATTTTTTTGTTCCTATTGTAATCGTGGAAGGATTCATAAAGAACATCTTGTTGATGTTTTTACGGTTGTCATGGTTACAGTGGTTACGTTCCGGGGGTGACCAGATGTTATCTGTTATAACTTCAGTAACCCTTGGAGAGGATTGTAACGAGTAAATCGCACAGCTTGAACAGCCTCAGTTTATAAGCTACCTGACTGAGCTCATTCTGAATAAATAATTAAATACTAAATATGATGCGCTGTATATTGCTTGCTCAAGGAAAAGTGTGGCCAATTGGTCAATTTATAATGTGTTTTAAAATTTGTTGTTGTAAATTCAGTTATTTCCAGAATAAATATTGCTCTTCCGATAACCTCCACCGAGCAGTCATATCACACTAATCAATAATTAGAAAGTTTAATCATTATCAAATCAACAATCCAACACTAAAATTAAAACGATTTGCGGTTTCTTGCATCGGAGCACGATATTAAAATCTTCCTCTATAATCTTTCAAGTTACTTTGTCATACAATTAAAGCATTAAGGCAATTGATTTTTTTTTTCTTTCGTGAGTTCGCTGAAATAGTTAGCTGCTCTTTTCGAGACCTTGGCTAATACAGTCAACTCTCTCCAAGACGGACACCTCTGGGACCGGCACTAAGAGTCACGTCAAATAAAGGGAATGAGCAAAGGCAGGGACCAACTCTAGGTGTCCGTTTTACAGAGGTGTTCGTCTTATAGAGGTGTCCGTTAAGAGAGAGTCGACTGTATTCCTAATAATCTAGTCTTCAAACGCTGCAGCCATGCCAAATTCATGCCAGCCAAAAGCTAAGACCTGTATAATGCCCCGAATAGATCTCTAAAACATCAGTTTAAGAAGTAAGTCAAGTAATGATAAGTGTTTTGCGCGCTTATCTGCTTCTTGTTTGACTGCTTAAGAATATCGCTACGATACTCAAGAAGACAACAGAGGTAGAAGTAACGAAGCTTGGGATAACTTGGATCTAACAATGAATCAAGTTTTAATTGACCTTAAAAGTAGTTCTCTTTTAAATCTATCAATTTATAATTGGACCGCACGCACTGAAAATGATTTACCGTAATACCATAATAATTATCGTTTGATAACTTTAGAACTGAAATTACAAGACATAGGGTAAAGATGTCATGTATGGCGAACTAAGTGAAAATACCACATTCACCAAAACAAAACTCTGAAATTTAAGAATCTAAATGGTTTAAGACGTTTTAGCAAAGCAATACTTCAAAAATAAATAATCGGCTTACCCTTCTTTAAAGGCTGAGAGCTGCTTCCACAACCCATATGTTTAGAAACGATCAGTATGTTTACGTGAAGTAAGATAAAATATATCTCCTTGTACACTTCTTACGGTTCCAATTTTCTTTAGTGACGCGTGTCGTGTTTCACAGTGGGTGTTTTGACATTTGGTACTGAATAATTACCGCAGGAATGTAAACGAGGCTTTTGTCAACACATTAGAGGCTGTTTTGGCGATTTTACCGAGTGGGTAAGTGACGTCATAATAATGGCACAAAGAATACATTTGTGTATTAAAAGAATAAGATTAATTTTTACCTCAAGGGTAGGCCTCCGACTACTTCCTTCTTCGATCCACAAGAATTGCATTTCAGAAGGAAGGGTCGTTTGGTGTTTTGAGGGACTTGTCACGTATTCACCTTTACTAAAAATAAGAACGGAACACTGACGTTGTATAGACGGAATACTTGACCCTGAAAAGATCTGAAAAGCGTGCAAGTATTTTAGATAATCCACTTTGAATCCACGGTGATTAATACAAAATTATCTGACTCCCTCTAACATCGCGTTTTGTTCTTCAATAGAAGCTTTGCATTCGCTTCATTTAAAGTCTTGGAATCTTTGCATGAGGGACCATACTTCATTCACATGTAGCTCTAAAATTTAGCTAATCGCTTACATAAAGTAACAATAAGCGTAGATGACGCACGTATTCCTTTGTGTTATAAAGACAAAAGTGTGCGTGAACTTTCACTAAAATTTTTCTTCTATTCTTGTCCATGAGGCTCATTTGAGGCTCATTGTTGTTATGTGCATTAATTTTACAATAAAAGAAATTTTACATGTATCAGTGATGTATCCCAAAAGTGTCTGTTTTACATTCAGCAAATCCTAGCGAAATCATTGATGGTCTAAATAGAATGTGCCGAATTAAATTATTTCAGACTTTTTTATCATTCGTTTTCTTAGAAGTATGGAAGTACAAGGATAAAAAACTTATGGCTTCTGGAGTTTACTTCTTAAATTATAACATCGGTGATAGGTTTTAACAGGTGACGGTTTTGCCATAAATATGGTAATTTCTTCTTAGTGTGAGCCTTACTATCCCTTTGGCAGCATGTGAATTCGCACGCGCCTTCATTTATGCAATCATTAATTTAACTACCAAGTAAAAACGTTTTCGTATTATATCGTTACTTGTTCAATGTTGTAGATTCCTTGACTATTCTCTGCTGACATTCGAACTTAGCGAAACTTATCCTGACGTGGATCAAACAGAAATAATTTATATAAATTATTTAGTGACAGTGACAAAGTCTATTGGGTCTTTTCAAGACCTGTCGTTAAATTTTGACTTTTTCATCTCAAGCCTTTACTGCGAAGGGACAGTTACCAAAAGTATTAGTTATTGTTGAATCAAAGTTTGCTTTAGCGTTTTGTTCCGTTTGCCTTCATACTGCGATCATGGTGCCGTGTAAGAAATTACAACAAATGAAAATAATAACAAATGAAACGAAGTAAAATAAAAGTTAAGTAAGACAGAGAGGAACAACAGCTATATATTGAATATTAACATAAAAAAATTACTTGGCTATGTACGGCTTCTACCCTACACGTATGTTAAGAAAGTTAAATTAGAGTTCGGATTTATAACAATTTAGAATATTTTCAACATATGAGGTACTAAGATTTATTATGTTTTCATTGCAGAAAGACATGATATATAAAACAGTGCCCTGCAAGACGTATTCGTAAAATTACTGTTTATCGAGTATAGGCTCTCCAAGAAGGTACCCCTTGATGAGTGAGTACATTTCTACAAATAGTGGAATTCATCACCAATTCCGGATCTATTACAAAGGGGTCAAAGGGAACAAAGCCTCTAAACTTTGGGTAGCAAGTGGCAAGAAGTATAGTAACAATGATCAACAGTCAGGCAAGCATGATAATAAGCTGAAAGGCCTACAGAGAGATGAAATCTCAACTCAAATTATAACTTGTGAAAAAGTGGAAGTTAAGAGATACTGAACGTCATAAGAACAGAGTAGTTTCAATTTCGCCGATTCTCCGGATTTGCGTGGCAGGCTAAAACTTCCCTTGAAACTTCCCGTAAAAAGGAATTGTCCCAATGCAGCTTTCGCCATGCGTGAGCCCGGCCCCGGCTACACCTACAGTATAGTCTCCTTAGCAGCCGTTATTAGTGTGGTCACTCAACGCTCCGTCCTCCTTGCTCCTCTGCGATGCTACGAAGAAGACTACACCGTACTTGTGCTTTCGACCAATGATTGGCTCACTGAGTCTTGTAGCCTACGAATACAGCCGTCTCTAATGTCCCTAGCGGCAAGGAGCCAGGATAGACGGCTATATTCGCAGGCTATGAGCGATGGGAATCTTCTGTGATTGGCTTAAAATAATACAGGTTTTACGGCATTCAAAATAGCGTCTAGTATATCTGACGTCATACGCCAAAAGCCTTGCCAAGAAAGTTGTCGTAAACTTCCGCGCAAAATAGGTAAATAAACAAAGTGTTTGCACGTACGTGAAAAGGTTAGCTAGCAAAACAACATTTTCGTACGTGCTCGGGGGAAAAACGTTGTGAGAAAAACAATACATCCAAACGTCCACCCACGTGTTATAGACCAGCAAAGTCTTTCATATTTGACCTGAATGCAGTTTACAACTTTCAAATTTGTGTCACAAATTTTTTATCAAGGCTGGTTCTCACTACAATACAACATGTATATCAAGAGTTTTCCTTTTCTAACTGAGCTTGATTTTACGTTCGCGTTCGTGCTTTTAATACTTGACACCCCCTCCCCACCCCACCACCCACTGGGGAAGGGGTGGCTTGGCTCTCCCGCCCTAGGGGTCATTCTATTACCCATGTATAGGCCTTTTATGACAGAAATGGTACCCCCTTCTTGACTCCTTCATGGAATTACGATTTACAATTCCCAAAACTCCTGAAGACCTTAGAATCTGTGATCACTGCAACCTAAATTCGGTTGAAAATGAACTGCACATATTATTTCACTGTAATCTATATAATGATTTGAGAAAGACTCTTTTGTTAAAATCAACGACCGAAATACATTATTTACAAATTACAATATCCATGATAAAGTCTGTTTTCTTTTTAACAACACTGATTCACATATCAGCAGGCTAACTGCTAATGTCGTCTTTCAAGCATTTGAAAGACGAAAGAAACATAACTAATTCTATCATTCCATTATATCTTCATTTCCTTAAATTTAGCTGTTTATTGTTATTTTAATCGGTAACACCTGTACAAAATGGTAATACTGAATAAACTTGTTGTTGTTGTTGTTTTTGAATTATGACCTCTGACAAATTTCCCAACCCTTTCTAATACCTGAAACCTCTAAAAAGGTACCTCTTTCGGGCTGTTCCTCCCAGTACAGGACATTAAATGGAGAGTACTCACAACTTTTGCGCTTGCACTTGCATGTATTATCACACATAAATTCCCCCTCCCCCTGGTAGTGTACATTTGGTGCATCAAACTACATAAGGACCTTGAGCAACGACGACGGTTGCGAAACATCTCTTAAAAAGTGAATTCGCGTTACTTCAAAATTCATCGCTTTTAATCCATGTCGTTCAATTTGACTAATGTTGCATAGTGACTTTTTCTGGAGCTGAACTGATTTTAAAGGCTGTATCTCAAAAAAAGTCGTCGTTAATTTCCCGAGGAGGACAGCTTATGGTTTGATGGTACTTTCTTAAAAGATTTCCTTATTCAATCCCATGACAAGCATGCAGCAAAAACGACGAAACAGCGGCAAAAAGGTGAAGACATAATCGGCCGAATATGCTCAAGGGTGGACTTCCACTATCGCGTAATTGTCACATATTTTACGCGCGTAAATAAAATGGAGAGGAGAAGTATGACGTCACGTCACCATGGTAACACTCTTTCTGGATGACAACTAAACCAACGACGACGGCGACTGAAGGCGAACGGCCAAAAAGTAAAAGGTTTTAATTGACAAAACAACACATTTGCACGTGCATCACGCTTTTTTGGATATTTCTTTGCCGTCGTTGCACCCCTGCGACATGAAACTTCCTAATTTGACACGCTTGCCTTATGGAGTAGGTGAACACAACACAAAAGTTGTCTTTTTTCCTCTTCTAAACTTAGATACGGTCCTTTCGGATTCAACCCTAGGAAATTTCGCCAACATTTGCCAAATGAAATGAAATTGAATAAGATCGATGAAGTTTGAAGCGGTGCAAATTCACTTTTTAAGTGACGTTTTTGGTTTGTTGTCATCCAAAAATTTTGCTACTATGGCAACGTGACGTGACCTTCCATACATTGCCTCTATTAGCTTCTATTTCATTTACGCGCGTAAAATTTACGTCCGTATGCACGTTAAAATCACGCAACCTTTAGAGGGAAAGTAAAACAACTTGATAAGTTAATGTCAAGTTAAAAGCAACCATTTGGAGTGGTCGTTCAGGATGACTGAGAAGGCATAGTCCTCACAACTGGCGTCGCAGACACTCTAAACCGCTTGGCTATACCAGTAGTGTGGAGGATGCGTGGGTCGCGGCTGATACGTAGGCCAAGAAGTCATAAACGCATGAAAATCGTGCGTTTTTAATAATCATAGTCCACTTATCTTGCTCCAGAATATTACGCAAAGCACGAAGTCTATTTGAATATTAGAGGCATTGGCTACAACATTCCACTCTCCCCTAAGAACCTTCTCTTGAAATCAATAAAATTTTAAAGTCATTTTTTATATCGCAGTTGACAAAGGTTCTAAGAATCTTCTGCTGTTGTTCGTGGAAATGTCATCTCCCATAGTTTTAAGACGGCTCCTCGTAATTCGCGAATTCTCCAGCAATATAAAAGTGGGTTTACCGAAGAATTGAAAAACACAAGTGTGTTCGCAAAGATCCAAGCATTCGACCATTCTTCCCAAGCGGACGGAGCAATGATAAAGGTTATCATAGAAAAAGACATTGGCACGTAACAAACAATTATAGAGATATAAAACACAAACGTGTTTAACGCGCTCTTTTTCAAACGAATCAGATTGGCATCCTGTCTTTGCGAATGAGACTGATGTCTTGTTTGATGAGCACTCATCTCCAAACTAGATGTTCTCGCAAGATGAGAATCTCGGACTGACGAAACTGGGGGATAAGTTTGTCCTATGGATTGTGGATCCACTGTTTGCAGACGTTTGAAACGCGATATAAATCGATGACTAGACTGAAATCGTGAAAAAGTTTGTGGTGTAATCTGGTTATTCTGAATCTGAGGCTGTTCAGTTGGTTGAAGATGTTGAATCTGACGCTGATGTCGACGAGCAATTTGGTAAATTTTAACGTAAGAAAAAGTCGATATTAAAACACAAGTTCCAATCCCAACGGCCATAATAATGTAAGTTACTTGCCAATTCGCAAAGTAAATGCTTGAACAAAGAACATTTATCACCCATAACATCACCAAAGTACACAAAACACGAGGAACTGTCACTAAGCTAGAGTATCTCATATGAAAATGAAGAGCTGCTAAACGGTCCATACTCACGGCTGCCGTGGTGCAGAGAGACACACCACAAGCGAAAAACGCTGCAACATGACTCAAATGATACAAGATAGTCTCCTTCCTCGTGAATTCACTTGCAATGTAAAAAGGTTGGGCGATAAACCCTACGAAAAGATCAGAAAGAGCAAGACTGCAAAGAAAGATAAAGGAAGGCTCTAAGCGATGCGAAGGAGTCTTCAATATGATGAACAATACCAACGTGTTTCCAGTGATGGATGCAATGATTAGCAGAACATTTAAAGCACAGTTTACGATGACAATTGCTTCAAGGCGAGGTGTACCGTCCATTTTGTCCAGATCAGCAAAAATTCAAGTCAACTTCATTTGCAGAAGAGTTTTTTTCTCTTCGTTGATGCTTAATAATTAATCACTTTGCAGCCGTAGTCCAGTCTTCAACCAATATAGACATAAGAGTGTTTTAGTGCATGAAAACGGGAAATAAAGGATTGAATTAAGATGTTACACCCTGCGGTCTCGTGCAGATTACTTTTGAATACCCAGCGTGTTAACTGGCAGTCTCAAATGAACCTAACGGCCCTTTGTGTTCGATTGTCAATAAAAATCTTGTTTCTCCGTAACATTAAAAATATCAGTTCAAGTTTCAATGAAAACCCTGCATTAAGGCATCCAAAATGTCACCAGGGACAAGTTTGGAGTAAAATCTGTAGGTCTATACTGGCTTTTGTGGGAGTTACTAACATGATATGGTGGGCATTAAGTTGTAGTCTGCGCCGATATCACCTGTGCCGCCGTAAATTACCGTGTCAGTACCGGTTGTAGTGAAGCCCACTCAGTCAATTAATGGTGATATGATATCTAATGTGGATTTTTTCCATTAGTTAAAAACACCTGTCAGCTCTTTTTTACCCAGTTGTTTTGTTTGACACAACTAATAAAGTCATCTTCAAATTTCTTTTGAAATCTCAAAATGCTTCATTTGCAGTTATATTCCTGTAAGCTGTTTCAGTAATTGATGAAAATGTTTTAAATAAACACCTGTCCGCCTTTCTTCCCCAATTAATTGTCGCAACTTATTATGTCACCTACAAGGGGCTTATTTTAAATCTCAAATTGGTTTCAGTTACGGTTTTCTTTCTAGTAAACTGTTTTAGTCAGTTGTTACTTACCCTCCTAGCAGAGCTTTCCTAGATAAGTGAAAGATCGCAGCGACTTTGCTTGCAGGGTAGTTGTTATCGAGAAAGTTTTTTTTTTTTTTTTCAGTCAGTGTCGCAGGTGGCTCAGAAGAAAAACTCCGACTATTCTACAGAAGTAGAACCTATGGCCTTCTGGCTCCAGTTGCAGAAGCTACAGAAGTCTTGTGGGAGCTAAGGCCACTAAACTAGGTTCATGTGACAAACATCCTGCATACTGCTAGGACTGTTTTAATTTGTTAATTATCACGAGTGAATTATCCTGGGTATCAGAAACTTTTCATGTGTGGTCTCTGGCTTCGGCTGCGGTCAAGTCTGTATAGTGACCAGGGCGTATAGCGGGTAAGCATCCCGCAGCACGAGGAAAGAAACCTCTGGTACCTTGCGGCCCGTTTCTCGAAACGGGCTGTTATCTCCTGATAACTTTTCGGGCCCGCAATCAAATATCTAAATCAAAATCTAAAGAATATTGAGTGCGTTGTTTCTACCGGACAAACCAGCAAATTTCAGCAGGGTTTAACTCAGTACACCAAAAAAAATTGCGCGCCGTTAGTGTCCCTATCTTGCTTTGTCCTTGCTTTGACAATTTCTTTAACCGACATTAGAGACCTTTAGCATCAGGTAAACCGCAAAACGCGAACGGCAAACCGCAGTTACGCGTTTGCAGTTTCGCGTTGCGGAGATTTCAAACTTTAGCAAGGCGTTCAGTTCAGTTCAGTTCAGTTCACTTTTATTTAGCCAAAATACAATACAATACAAGAATACATATATAAATTGTAAGGTTGCAAGGGAGCCCAGAAGAAACCAGAAGGCTTTATGAAGCCTGAGCTCCCCAGTCTAAAAGAAACAAGCAAAATAAAATGATATTCGCGGAGTGATACGTTAAAAATAGGAAGTTCCAAACAGAGACTGAGTTAACTTATGAATGCAGTAACAAGATAGAAAAAAAAATTTAACTGTGGATTGGAACAGAATACTTTCCATTGTTAGTACGGCAGAAAGGAATATAAAATCGATTTGAACTACGCGTTCATTGTTTAGGGCCGCCATGTTGTTTTCATCAAGTCGAAGTGCATCACTTTAATCGCCCTAAAATCAGCAATAATTCATTGATTCGAGATCAGAAATCCAACAAACACATCGCAAACGGATACAAAAAGCTAGTTCATACCTTTAAACGCGAGGCTGTACAATTCTTTGTGGCAAAAAACCTTGCCGTAAATCACTTACCGCTGGAAGCCCTTTCTGCGGCTCAAACGTGAACTGCAAACTGCAAACGTGACCGCAAGGCCGTGGTCACGTAACATTTTGCGGTTTGCGGTTTGCCGTTTCCCACGAAAAACCTGATGCTAAAGGTCCCTGCTGAATTAGATGCCTGGAAAATGAAAGTCAACAATTTTTATGCTCTTCCAAGTTTTCCGTGACCCGTAAGATTTCTGTAAAAGCACGGCCCCCATTATTTCACGTTACTCAAGAAACCTTGAAATGGGCCAATGCAAAGTCATTGTTTCCGCCTACTCTTAAAGAACAGCAGTGTGGGTTTTTTTACGTCCCACAAGAATCAGAACAGTGAAAGAACTGTGAGACGGGGCCTACGGTTTTTCGTCCTTATCCGATAAGACTAGAACGTCTAACCATTTTAAATGTCCGAACAATGGCAGAATTTTCTACTCGGTAATCTCAAGACAGACCCCGAGTGTTGATCCGGCCGGAGTTCGAGCCCGTAACCTCCTGCGCTTTTCCCGCGGGTTCGATCCAATAGTATGTGTATGAAGCAAAGGGTTTGTTTCAATTGGTTGTTGACTGATTGAAGGATTGTTTCAGTTGCGGACAAAGCGCTCAACAAAACAGGGCGAAAAGTCAAAGAGGTTGATCTTCTAGAATGGACCAAACCTCGAAGTCTTAAAACAACAGAGAAATGAGGGTACTGCCTTTACCCTGCAAACGGCTAAACCTTCTCGTAGATCAAATGACCACGTAAAAATTGCGGTCCTACCTCCAGTTGGACACGTGAAATTTATGTCCTCAATTAGCAATTTCCTGCTAACTACTGTCAGACAACGTAACAAGAATATGGGGATCAGTGAAGAACACGAACCGATTTGCATGTATGTTAACATTATCTGCGATTTATGCTAAAGCCTGGTTTCCATATAATCGCTACGATCGCTGAGAAAAAAAGGTTCAGCGATCGCAGCCATCATAGCAGTCATATGGAAACCACTTTGAGCGATCGCTGAGATAGAACGTTTTCTATTTCAGCGATAGTTGTCGGTGCGATCGCTATGATCGCTCCGCATGTGCTTCGTCTACAAAACTTCGCTTCGATCGATGAAAGCGTGAAACTTACAGGATTACTTATGTCTATAAGACCAACAATTTTTTATTATGAAGCCAAACCAAGAAACGTATAAGCGTCTACAAAACGACAAAAACAACTTTATGTATCCACGGAATTCTCTCCACTAAAAAGTGCTCTTCCAGGAAGCCGTGCGCTACGATAGTAAATAACTGAACAACTAAATACATTAATTATGAAAGGTCTAAACTATCTACGCTTCGTATACCCTAAACCGTAAAGTGCATATTGCGAAGTAGAATGGACCACAACACCGGTTGGCTGTAAATAGTCCAATTTAAAATATTATCAATATTTGATGTAGTTTGATCATAATTACGATGTTCTTTAACTGCACTTTATGTATTTTCTTATCCTAACATCGAGGTCTTATAGTGAGTCACGACAGTGTTTCCTGTGACCTTGAATCTTTTCTTTTGTTCAGATAAATGCAGCTTGTGAGTAGGGTCACTTGAGCGAATTCCTCGCGCGATGGCTGCTCTGCCGCCGAAACTTTCTTCGAAATCGCACAAGTGAGCCTGCACTCAGGCAGAAATCATTACAACCACACTTTCTCCTCGCAGAGGTAACTTGAGCTGTCCTCGGTCGAGTTTACAGTTTTGCCTTGGGATTTCTTGAAAGAGCAGCCTTTATAATTCCTGCCGGCTTGTCAGTGGGCATCAAAATCTACACACAAAGGGAACTTCAGTTTGTCAGATCCGAATTCAGATTCAAGGCGCGAATTTGGAGTAACCCTAGCCCGGCTAGGCTGGTTACCCCACCTTGAAACGTTTACATGGCAAAATTTGACCCTGACTAAGAGAAGTACCCGGTCTAGCAGACCTGGCTACCCGCCTCGGCGTGTCATCCCACCCGTTATGTAAACGTCACGTGATCAAATTAAAAGGGGGGATTATATAGACAAGCCGCTACTCCAACTAAGCGGGCATCCATTTCCATGTAAACAAGTCCTAAACCTTTTCCTTTTCTGTCGCTCCCATCGTGGTTTCGTGAGGTCCCTATCAGGGCCCTGAGGCGAATTCGGAGGCGCGAGCGTAAAGTTCGAGACATACGTTAGCAGGGAAAAGCGAAAATGCTCCCGCGTGTCTCGTGTTCGCGCCCAAAAACCCGCCTCAGCCCCTCAAATAACGCCTGTTGAGTCACTACACCCCACGTGGGTATTAGAAGTTGTTTTGTGTGCCAATGCACAGTACCCGAGGATGCCCCAGCTATCATGTCAATATTCCATGAAAATGAATGAAGTTTTAGGAGCTGGGCCTTACTGTCAAGTGATGCATTCCCCATGAAAATAGTTTTGTTTTCCCACACAAGATTCTCTAGCTATTAACCAACTGTTAAACTTGTTATATACCTCATCTTTGTTGGTCAATCCAAATGGTGCCATATTAACAGTAAAATAATGAATGTTAGGCATTGCCATCTCTATATAACTAATCTGCAACAAAACACAAAAGCAAAATAACAAAGTCAGAGTTCTGTGCCACGACACCCCATCAAGATCATAAATGTTATTGATGCTGTTACGTATCGCAGTCACACAATGATTATCGCTCAGTCAGCACTAGAGGCCATCTTAACCAAAGAGAATGTCCAGCAAACTGCATACATAATTATGTTTATAATGTTTATTTATTTATTTATTTATTTATTTATTTATTTATTTATTTATTTACCAGCTTTTCTGGACACAGGCCAGCCCAGAGGGAATGTGCACGAACGGGACTCAGGTCCCATGCAAGATGCCATCCCTACCCAATCCCACAACCCGTAAAGGTTGGCCACACCACCGGAGTCTACGTCCCCTACTCTTTTCGAATAGTGATGTGGGTTCTTTTACGTCCCACAAGAACAAAGCAGGGAAAGTGCTGTGAGACGGGACCTACGGTTTTTCGTCCTTATCCGAGAGGACTAGAAAGTCTAACCATTTGCAGATGTCATTACAAAGGCAGCACTTTCTCCTCAGTTATTTAAAGATCCTGAGTGTTGGTCCGGCTGGTGTTTGAACCCGCGAACTCCCGCTCGGCAGACCGGCGCTCTCCCAACTGAGCCAAACAGGCAGCAGTGTAAGCTCAGAATGTCACTGATTATGACATCAGGGCTATCATCAAATGACAGTGGAATTTCCCGGCCTATGCTAAAATACTGAGTTCTTTAGGCCAGTAGTCTATTCAGCCAGCATCTTCCCTAGTCAAGTAAAGCTGTTAAGGTGGCTGAACACAGTTTGATAGGTTGTGGGTCGTTACGATTCATTGGGATGTTATTTAAGACTTGTTCCAGGTATAAAGCTCACATTTGGCACGGACAAAATATATTTAAGCGACATCATTAGGCTGAACGTAAGATATCGATCATTGCCATGGCAACATGGACAATTAAAAAATGCCTAAAATCTTGAATTTAGCAGGGTTATGCAAAGTACAGTCTTAAGATTTCCTGGTGAATTAGCATTCAGCTTACTATTAGTCACCCTCATTTTTTTAAAAAAGTGACAGGAAAAAAACGTACTTTCTTAGAAACAGTTTTTGAAGTTTTTGACAAAATAGCTTTCATGAGAAATTTAAATATGCCACAAAACTAGTTTGTTCAACTTTTGTTTTAAGGCCTTCATTGACTGAAGTTTGATATGAACAGGATTTCTGCCAAATTTTGTCACATTTTAACAAGCAGATTTTAAGATGTTGTCATTTGTTTACATTGCCCATGAAAGTCAACAAAACAAGTGCTCTCACATTGCTACCTGAGTACGGTACGTCCCCTGAATCCGATTGCATACCCTCTTGTACGTTGTGGCATGTTGTTGGGAATTGTTGCAAAAAGTTTGAAAACGGTCATACTTTTGAGTCAACAACCCCCAACATTCCTTTTGTTCCGTGATCACCGAGGCGTAGCACAACAATGTTGGATCCGTTTGTACAGCTCCTCCAACATTGCTGGGGCCATGCACGAGTATTACACATGGTCTCCTTGGAGTTTACAAAGTCTTATGGGTTGTATCCTTCCCAAAAAGCAATGCGGGTCCAAAATTGTTGGGAGTTGTTGCATCCGTTTGCACACCACTGCCAACACAGATGCAACAACTCCCAACATTGTTGGGCTGTTGGGAGTTGTTGAGGTCCATTAGACGTACTTGAACCTTATCAAAAAAATTAACGCAGGGAATTATAGCTCGTTTTTAAGCCCTCCCTTTAACTGCTTGCATGGACAAGCTAGTACAGCCAATCAAAAGTTGTAACCCACCTGAGGGATGCTGTTTAAAATCTTCTGCTCTGCCAAGTACAAAGTGTTCTGTTAACAGAAATATAAAAGAAACAGTAAGATTGCCTAGTTACAGTGTATAGTATAACCTTCATGCCTGCAGATAACCTCAAACATTCACAAGAACAAAAGTGTGTGAATTACATTGACTCTTTCCTGCTGAAGAGCAATCATTTGACTGATCACATGACTGTAATTCATTCAAAAACTTACCCACTAAAGGGCTAGGCCACATGATCTCCACTATGAGGTCTACTGATGAAACGGTGACCTTTCATAGTGGAACTACCGTACAAAGCTGATAAGACAGTTCCACCTATTTTTTAAATACAATGTTTGCAATATATCACCATCTCTTCTAGACAGAAAAAGCCAAACCCCTCCTTCCCCCCTATTCAAACTTTCTTTGGTCAAAAAAACAATTTGTATAATTCTCATGTCACCCGAAACAAGATTGGATAAGGGGAGGTGGGAAAACGGACACTCATTTGGTGACAGTTTCCATTAATTTTTTGCTAGGATGACAGGAAAGATAGGTATTTTAGCAATGTGTCTCAACACGTTTTGTCAGGGGTTATACATTTATGGTAGGTCTTGAAACACAATACGTAACAGATTTACTGTTGAAGGTAATGTGGCTGTGTGGTCAGCACATTGCACTTGCAATTCGGCGGTCCTGGGTTCAAGTCCTGCCCTGACCGCTAGCTGGATTTGTTCTCGGTTGTCCTGAGTTCCAGTCCTCTGCCACACATGTAAATAGTCAACTGGTTGCTTCCTGCCAGTTGGAGTTTTTAATCCTCCTGTTATGTTCTTTTTGGATTATTTGCTTCTAATACATGTAATTATTACTTGAGTGGAGTTCCTGTAAACTAGCTAGATAAGGTAAGCTAACTTTCCACCATACACAAACCTTTAACTTTTGTTAGTAAGTAAAAGATAACATGAACTACTGAGTGTGTGCAGTGTGCAATGAGGTAGCCTTGTTTGGTGTAAAACAGGACTGAGAACATAAACTTATCTTTAACCCCCTTTAACCTCTATATCAACAATCATATTCTCTACACTGTTGTCCATATATTTCTCATTGTACCACTGGGGAGAATTTGTTTAAAAGCAGACTAGTCTCTATTCAACAAACTAGGAAGACTCGCCTGAACTGAGGGAGAATAGACACCAGTATGAGGTGGACCAGCAAACTCTTCCAGGATGGTGCTCTTGACAAAATTCCTTTGGAATCAAAACAGAGGCCTATTTAGAGGTCCCCCAGGGTTGCCAAAAGTGGCTGGCTGCCGGTGAAAATCGCCACCTACTCGGTTAGTATCGACCAGCTTACTCCGCTTGACATTTCTTTACGGATGGCGTTTTTTAAATAAAATATCCCGGAACTGGCCACTTACTTTGACAATTAATCTGTCTACTTCAAAACTTTTTGTCTTCAAAAAGGTTTTTCAGGATTCAGGGTTTAAAAGGGAAGGAGAGTGAGAATGGAATTGGATAAGAAAGGGATACAGGATTTAGTTAATTATTTTACTCTGCAGGATTAAGGAAACATTGTTATAGAATGGATATTCAGGAAGAAAAGAGAAATCCATTTTTCTAGAAAACAATGTTAAAAAAAATCCTAAGATTTTGCAACCTAACAAAAGTTAGTTACCCACATTTTTCTCTAACCTATCAAGCGCCTGCTTTGAGTCAGTAGCACTTTTTTATCCCCCAGTCTACAAGTATTAATCTCTGAGCAACAGTTCTATTCAAAATATGATCAAAATCAGGATTAGCTGATAAAAGCCCTTCAGTAAGGGTTTGTTTTGACAAGTGACAATTATAGCCTTGAAACAGCAATGAAAGGCAGGTGAAGTGATGACAATGACATGAAGTGGGATGGAAACTGTAACAACAAAGAAGACAACTGCAAATACATTGATTTTAGTAGTTTACATGTGGTAACATGGTAAGATACCAACAGGGACACAAACCATTAAACCAAAAAATTTACATGTCAGACATATGTTACCGCACCAAGAAAGGGCCTAATAACATGTCAATGATGACAATTACCGTAAAATTCCAAAAAAAGCCCCTCCATGTATAAGCCCAGGCTCCAAATATAAGCCCCCCAAACCGGTAATGTAAAAAACCCTCCGTTAAATCGCCCCTCCAAATATAAGCCCCCTGGGGGCTTGAAATAATTGGAAAATTGCCCTCAAATACAAAGTAAAACAACGGTAAATTTACGTCTAACTATAAGGCTAGCCCAATCGATTTTGAGACGCAAATTTTCCTCCATAGATAAGCCCCTCCGAATATACACCCCTCCAAAAATAAGCCCCTTAAAAAGACCTTTGAAAAATATAAGCCCCAGGGCTTATTTTCGGAATTTTACAGTATACACATTGCCCAACAGGCATGGCCATCATTGACCCATAAAAGAAATTCAGATATATGAAGCACATTTACAACGAAAAATTTGGTCCAGACCAGTCAAAAAAAGTGGTACAGCACCGCTAATTTTAAAGAAATAATGGAGTTTCCACAAGGCTACAGGGACTCACATGTATGGTCCTGTGGAAAATCCAACTTTCAAATAATTTTTTTTTTTAAAGTTACCACTACCTTACCACTTATTATTGTTTGACTGGTGTGGACCAAATTTTTCTGTAGTGTAAACATATATTTTTAACACTCAATATTACTTACCAGCAGTTATCAAAATTAACACCTTTCATGGCATCAAACTGGTAGCGGCAGTATACTTTGGTACAAAATGTGCGGTCAGTTGATTCTGGCAAAATAGTGTATTTGTCTTTACAAAATCCTGCAGGATTGAAACAAGGTTATTGTAATTTATCATGAAAGATTAATAGCTGCTGAAAAACAGTGCATATTTTATTTCTTTTACATAACAAAGCGATTACCAGTGAATCCTGATTGAGTTGTCTTGAGAATCCTCATTTCTTTGAGACCACCAGACAGCTTTGGTTTTTCTATGCAAAAAGGTCAGAAGTTTTCATTTTATTTTCAAAGTAATCACCAGTTAATATAATTGAATTTGTGACATTGCTGGCTTCATTCAAAAGGCATCATTCAAAGTAACAGTCTAACCTCCACAAACGGCCACCTCTAGATCTCTACAATGTCTTCTTTTTGTGGTCCCAGCGGAGAGTTTATACATTGACTTTTGTTTAAACCTCTCTACAACAGCAATGGCGCATCCAGACCTTGTGATAAGGGGGGGGGGAGGGGGGGGGAGGTCTCCCAAAAAATTTTTTACGGTCCCGTTTGGTCTAGAAATAAGGAAGGGGGGGCCCTCCCCTGGATCCGCCACTGAACAGCCACTTTGTTCTGTCCCCAAGGTGGCCATTGTGAAGAGGTTCAACTGTAGTAAACAATTCTCAACCGACAAAAGGTTTTTCCTTTATCTAATCCAAAATAGGAAAATGAACATCAGCACTGCTCTCAAATTAGAGCATAAACTAACTATCAATAACATTTTTATGTCTTGCAATATATGAAGAAATTAAACTCAAGAATTTAATTAATTAACCCATTCGCCCCTGAACCGCCCGTAACTGCCCGTGCAGATCCACGTCCTTTCTACCCTTTGTGACGTCATCAGTTTTAAGGGTCAAAGACAACTTTGTCCGCTGACTTGTGCAGTATGAAGAGATCTTTCAAACCATACCCAAATGAGCACAATTCAGTCAAGCACACCGGAGAAAGAAGCAAAAAACCATGTGACATTGACCTGAAAATCTCCATGAAAATCTTGTTCCGTTACTCACCTACCTTTCCTTTCACCTAATCCTACGATCCTAAAAGCTTTCCTAAAAACTCTTCCCACCAAAACGAAGCATACTAAATGCCCAGCAAGAGAAAAAAAAATGAGGCAAGAAAAGTGAAAAGTAAAAGTCAAGACTGCTGTGTCACTTTTAAACCCAAAATCTCGAAATTTTGCTTTCTGCGCATGCCCGAACTTTGCAAGCTGATATTTTGCATCTGGATCAGAAGGCCGCGAAGTGTACGACCTGTAAACCGGTTTGTGGTAAGTTTTAGCCACTCGACTAGCTTCAAAACGTGTTTTTCGGCAAAATCTCCAGGAGCGAATGGGTTAAGGTCTGAAATAAGATTTTCAGAATAAAATAACACAAACCTCCTCTAGCATGAGTGACAGAGCAGAATCTTATCACTTCTGGGCTGTAAACAAATGCATGAGCGTGCTCAACACCTCCCTGTTTCAAAAGAAGATGGAACACTATAAGATGAGCTGAACTTTTCTAATTTCACAACTGATAATTAGACTCAGATAGCAAAATCTGTGCCAAAAAACTAATGACCAGAGCATATACAAGCCAACATTTTTTCTCACATTAATACCACTTCCTTTGTAACACCTACAACCGGAAAACAAGTCTCTAAAAACATCTTTTCCAAAATATCTGTGCAGTTATTGTTCACATGTAACATGTTTATTGCATTAGCAGCCAAAAAATATATGTTTATGAACTGAGATTTTTTTGTTTAGCTCAACATGAGGGTCTTTTTGGTTTGAACCCCTGCCCACTTCCCACAGCCCCTAAAAAACCCAGTTTAGCTTGACCCCCTCCCAATGATATCAGAATTTCCACTGACTGCGTGCATGGGGTAGGTGGATATTTTCTGGAACCACACAATCCTTAATCTATCACCCAGGGGAGGAGGGTAGACAGATCTACAAACTGTAGAGTATGGGGCAAGGAGCCAGGAGACTCATGCAAGAAAATAGAAGCTGGAGTGTGTGAAGTAACACTATCATTTCTCCTTTTCAAGTGAAGTTTTCCATATAAGCATTAACTGACAGAAAAAGCTTATGTGAAGGAGGGGGTAGATACACTACCCCCTCCTTCACATAAGTTTTTTTGTCCAATGTTTGATGAAACAACAGAATTAACAGCTAGCATGGTACCTGTTGAAGACGTCTCCAAGGTGTTTCCTCAATTTCAACAGATACCTGATTAACCTGTATTGCAAGAAAGATACATCACTACTTAAAGATTCTGTGAGAAAAAGAAGACAGTACCTGTTATCTAAACAGCAAATTCTTGCACTATTGAACGAAGCACCCAAAATACAATGTGTTAAATACAAAAGATAACCACATAAAAAATAACAATACCTGCTTGTGTGCTGATAGGAAATGAGTGCAGATGTAGAGGGCAAAATCCTCAATAGTATTGAGCTGTAAAACCCAAAAATATAATTGTATGGTTATACATGTTGTACAAGTTGTAGTTGTTTAACATATTCTGGGTCTAAAATAGTGTCCTACATTAGTACTTGTTTTATGCTTAAAATACATTGACACTGAACTTAAGTCATTTTCCATAGAATTCAGTGCAATTGAGTAAGGTAACCATACTCAAGTGCAATGAATTCTGGGGAAAATGACTTGTTCAGCATCAATGATATGTATTTAGTACAAGTAAAGTACTAATGAAGGAGACTATTTTTGCATCTTCTACTGGAGTTGGGACCACAATTTTACATGGCCATTTGAGACACATAAAGGCTTAGTCTTTTGCAGGGCAAAGGCAGTACCTTCATTTTTCTCAGTTATTTTAAGACCCTAAGTATTGATCCAGCCCCAGGGATATTCAGGCGATTGAATTCACAATGTCCTGCATTGAAGTCAAGCACTCCACTGACTGAGCTACATCTAGACCTGCTGCAGTACATGAACATTAATGCTAAGGTAGATTCTGAACTGCCCAGTCACCTCAACAGCCCACAGGGTTTGCAATAAGAGCTGGCGATAAGCAAAATTCACTGGCTATTTCACGAGAACTCACTGCCCACTTTTCTTTGGAAGTTACACCCCAAAAACCTAACATATATGATGTCTTTGTTCTGTTCAAACACTATAATTTTGCTCCAGAATACTGGAAATGCACTCTAACAGGCCCAGATTTCAAAATTTTTCCAGGAAGCATGCCCCCGGACCCCCATAGTAACTCCCACTTTTGGCGCAAGTTTTTCCTTCTTCGCCTACTCCAAAGCTTTTGCCACCTACTTAACACCTTATTGAAAACCCTGAGCCTAAGAGTGGTTTTTAGTTCACCAGAACAATCCAAAGGTCAGAGGCACTTCTATACAATTGTTTCAATCGCCTGAACATATTTCGGGATGACTTGGATAACCACAATGATCCAGGGCCCAGTTGTTCAAATGTTGGATACTACTATCTACCGCATAGATCAGTAACCAACAGATAAGTTTTAGGGAAACCAATTACGCTATCCTGGATTGTGATTTATCCAGAGGATATAGCCTCCTTTGGAACATTAACTGGGGGCCAGATGATTTTGTTGAACTTGCACAATATGGTATATTTTAAATACAGGAGGTATTTCATTTTTTTGGAAAAACATTAATTTTTATCTTTGATCATGTACTAGTCTGGGCAGGGGAGGATACAATTCAACTATTGAAGGGAAAAGGTTCATTTCAAAAACCAAATGTCTATCATGCAATTCTCTTGTCCCATAACCATCCTGAGGTCACTTGACCACTATGCAACCTTGCATTCACTTTCAACCAAAAATGAAAGCCAAATGATTTGGCTGAAATACAAATGTACCTCAAAGCAAATATTTTCTTTGTTCCAGTCTATAATTTCTTCTCATTAAATTCAAGTATTCCTCGATATTAATACAAGGTAATACATTTATGCACCTATCAATGGTTTGCTGGGGAGGGCGCCTGGGTAACCCACTGGAATTTGGCTTAGTGAAACACAAGTGGGTGGGAAATTTGACGTCCTGAACGTCCCCAGGGTGGGAAACTTGACTCAACTGCCATCTTGGAAAGTGGAGAGGACCTGGGTAGTTCACCCTGGGGGCAGGAATTTGACTCATATTAGAGACTCAAGGGTAGGGAAACTAACATTATAAAGCCTGAAAATATCATATTTTCCCGTGGACTGCTCCACACCCCCCCATCCTGGTGCAAACCATTGACAGGTCACGAGTTCCCAATAGCCCTCAAAACAAATAATTACTCATGTAATATTTTATCAGATGTGTCTCTCTAACAATCTACAGAAATTTTGTATTTCTGCTCCATACCGTGGAAAAATTTCATGTTCACTTGAACATTCTTCAGAAATTCCATCTTTCCATAGAACTTTAACTCCTCCGAAAGGGGACATTGGGGGGTACCCAATACCACAATACCGTAAGAAAAATTGGCAAATACCAAAAAACCGTGTTGAAAATCGACGAAATACCGATACCATATTTATGATCGGTAACGCTTACTCAAAGTTTTATCCATCTCACGTGTTTGTTTATCTCAAGCATCTATGCACCAGCAATCAACCTCAGCCACTGCGAGGAAACGTAAGATTACCTCGAACTGATCAGAAGATTGAAAAGGATGCCCTACTAATTTCATTCATCATAGATTAACTGTCAGAAATTGTGTAATCATTTACTATTAGTCTAAAGTCTTAAAAAATAGTGACGTGCATTAGACGGGAGAACGCAATGAACAGTACCACAATTCTGTGTTTTCCCTCACGTGGCCAGCATCTATGCAAATTTATTGGAACAAAAGAAAGCATTTACATAAGAAAAGAGTTCAACTCCCACAGGACTGGTTTGGGACACAAACATGGCCACCTTTTCATTGTTTTGGGACACAAATATGGCCGCCGTGACGTCATGTGATCTTCTTTTACCGAATACCGTGAGCCAAAAGGATTGAAAACCGCATACCGCAGGACTAAATGAAAGCAATACCGCACTTTAAAATCAAAATTACCGAAATACCGCTTGAAAAAAGGCACAATACCGCAATACCGTAAGCCCCCATGTCCCCCTCCCCCGAAAAAATCATCCGGCCCAAAGAAAATGTCTAGTATATTTGGTCAGTATAAAACACGGACTGCGGACTGCGGACTACGGACTGCGGACTGGGTATAAAATACGGACTAGGTATAAAACGCGGACTAGAAAATACGGACTGGGTATAAAACACGGACAAGGTATAAAACGCGGACTGCGGACTGCGGACTGGGTATAAAATACGGACTACTGACTACTTTGGTAAAAACCGTGCAAATTGATTCTAGGTAAGGAAAAATAAGATCAAAAGATCGCTAAATAGCAAGACACGTGAGTTAAAGTTGTAAATACTCCTATAAATTCTTGGTGGAGGTGTCCCGCCCGGTTCTCTGAATCATGAGCCGGATCAAAATGCTATTTTCTTCACCCATTTTTAGACCTTGTCTTGGTCTCTAACAATCATGAAAGGCGTCAGGATCAGGGGTGGTACTCCCTTCTATAATGGAAGGATAGGAGGTTTAGGCCTCTTTGGTCTGAATACACTTTGCCCAATTTTGGTGTGGAATCGGGTATGGTTTTCGAGGGAACTACGGGAGCGTACATGAATGGACGTATTTATCGTTTCAATTCCAAATGAATAAGAACGAAATAGAAATGTGCGAATTCCAAATGCATTTGGAGAATTTTTTTGTTTCCGCTCTAACTTGGTAATGACGACAAAATTTCTGCCTAATTAGACCTAACCTGCTCAAGGCTCTGAGATAGTTGGGTCCGCTGAATCGAGAAAGCGAAAACACGAAAATGAAACGGGAGAAAACTGGGGAGTCTCCCTAACTATCTGAGAACCTGGAACAGGCTAAATTAGGCCAGGTCCGAAAATGGGTATGGATTTTAGAGATCTAGTCTGAAAACGGGTGTGGAAAATGACAATTTTTTGGTCTGCAATAAGGTCAGGATTCGGAGAACCGGGCAATACACCCCCACCAAGAATTCCCAGTAGTACCCCCTTCCGGGGATCAGGAGCAGGGTGTAAATCATGTCATCATAATCATCGCTTAGAATATAACGTTGGATGACTCATTTCGGTTATTATTCACGTATGTGAGTAATCCCTCGCACCTAAATACTGCTTTTGTGCATCGCATTGACCTTCTCGTCTGAGTTCTTCATTCAGTCCCTCATATTCCCAAGGCTTTATTTGAAACGGAATTGTGGCATCCGATAAGAATTTTACTGATCTGACTAACACCAATACTATTTTTTTTTAATTCGGTGCTTCTTATTGGTGTAAAACTGCAAATTGAAATCTCTTCAAACTCCTTCTTTTTATAAAATTCAGAGTTTAATTTCAGTCGCCTTGAGTACCGGCATAACCTTCCTTCTCCGTGGGAAGAACAGACTACGTGAACAGCCAAGGGAATGTTAAAGCTGGGACTACTGTTTTTGCTAGTTCGCTTTCTATTTCTCTCAGTTTTACCTTCTAAAGCTGTTTTTATATACATAGTCCGTAGTCCGCGTTTTATACCTAGTCCGTGTTTTATACTCAGTCCGGAGTCCTCATTTTATACCTAGTCCATATTTTATACCCAGTCCGCAGTCCGTGGACCGCAGTCCGCAGTCCGTGTTTTATACTGACCGCTAGTATATTGCGTAAGTCATTATTTTCAAAATCAAGTGAATTCGTTCTAGTTACGCTTAGCGCGCGAAAAACGTAAAAGGGTTGCACAGTAAAATAAATGAATTTACTTGCCTGATGCTGTTTTGCTAAAGCATACACGGTGTTTTTTTGAGTATCGGTAGGTACTATGCTGGCATTGTCGCCGCGGAAATAGTCATCGTAGTTGTTCAACTTCAGCTCGGTAGACACTTCGATTTGCTTGATTCCGTGATATTTTCCACTCCGTCTAATCTTGAGGAGACGAACTCCGGTCTTTCCATAGCCAGTGAAACTGGGATCAATTTGGAACGAGGTCATATCTAACCACGAGGAACACTACAGTTTCCGCAAGGTCTCCGGAAGGTTACATGTAAATTTGGTGTCTAGCCACAGGCAGACCACCCTCTATTAGTGGGGGGCGTTGTTGATTGAAATCTGAGCAACGATCTTTTGTTATTTAGAGAAGAAATACATATGAACAATACAGTGGCTATAATTTGTTCCAAAATGCAGAATTTAAAGCAAATTTTTCGATAAAAGTTTGAAGAAAATGTTTACTGAGTCATGTGTCATGTTTTTTTCGCCGTCCAGTCCTGTTTTAAGTGCTGTTTTGCGAGATGAATATTTGACCTCGGCGGTTGAAGTCAAATATTCATCTCGCAAAATAGCGCTTAAAACAGCACGGGACGGCGAAAAAAACATGACACATGACTCAGTTAACATTTTCTTCAAACTGTTATTGAAAAGTTTGCTTTAAATTCTGCATTTTGGAACAAATTATAGCCAACGTATGGTTCATATGTATTTCTTCTATAAATAACAAAAGATCGCTGCTCAGATTTCACTCAACAACGGCCCCCACTAATAGAGGGTGGTCTCCTTGTGGTCTAACAACTCCATCCTCGGAGACCCAGGGGCAGATAAAGGGGGCGAGGGAAAGTCTAAACGGGCGGAAAAATATATATGGAACGAAGAAAAGTAAAGAACGGCGAGAAGAGCTCTTCTCGCCGTTCTTTACTTTTCGTCGTTCCATATATATTTTTCCGCCCGTTTAGACTTTCCCTCGCCCCCTTTATCTGCCCCTGGGTCTCCGAGGATGTAACAACTCAAGCGCAGAGTATTCGAGTTAGCCTCGACATGGAGTTGAGGCCTTTAAGGCGCGCATTCTGAAAAATGGCGGCAAGCGAAGCCATCTTAAGTTCGTGGAAAACTCCGTTTTCTACCCCGATTAGAAAGGACGAAAACGCTTGTCGAGATTTATTTCAAAATTCCGAAAAGCTTCTGGCTTCTGCAGTCTCGATTTGCCGGCTTAAAGGTAGCGTAGAGTGTCAAACCGGTGGTTTAATTACGGTATGCGAGGAGCTTCAAAGCCTCATTCGCTTGGCTTTCACAGGTGAGCTTGTTACTGTTGTTACGCATACTGTTGTGTTTGATGCTCTTCCAGCCGACCTAAAACGCTTTGATTTTTATACCTGAAAATAGAAATGAAAGTTTTCGGCTAAAATACTTGTACAAGTCGAGCCGCTGTCAACAGTAAAACTCCAAATGGCTGACATGCATAAGGTTCGAGCACGAAGCTTAACTTGATAAAGCTGAGAAACTTAAGCTTAGGTTTGTTTCATCAGAATACTCTACTTAGCTGTTTTTCAGAGACCCAGTTGAAGGTGATAAAAATAACTTTACTTTAGGGCATTGTTTGTAAAACACATTTAATACATAACTTACATGTAACTTTTTATGGTAGAAATTAGACGACTGGAAAAAGATTTTAGTGCTCAAAAAATTCTCCTAGAGGACGAAGTAAATTGCCTAAAAGAACGTATCAAGTATCTTGAGGAGGCGAGGGGTACCAAAAATTACACAGAAAAGAAAGAACAAAAAACAGTGTCTGGTGATGAGAAAAATGACTGGTAAGTAAAGTGTAACTATATATATTTACCTGATTTGATAATCATTTTATGGAACTTCTTTGGGTAAAATTCCGCGGGGGGCGGAGGAGGCGGGGGACTCCCATATAAAAGTGATGGGATGCTCTTTCTTAGGGGTAGAAATTGCAGTTTTTGGTCTCACTTAGGGTGTTCATGATGAAAACCCATTATTTTTGCCCATAAAGATATCGTGTAGGATTATGCATAGAGAATTGTGAAATGCCTAGTTAAATAAATAAGTAAATGCTGTCATACTGTCTTGAAGCATGGTTTTCTTAAGGGGTCATATAAAGCCTGATCCATGCCCAGATTGTTGTCCTTTAGGGTTCAATAAATTCTAATTTTCTGAGGAGCATCCCCTGTGCTTTTGTTTAAGATTCCTCTCCCCCACATGCCCTGGGTAAAATCCTATGCTGAAAATTAACTCCCCTCCTCACAAAAAGTTTTGGGAACGCAGCATGCAAAGAAAGTAGTGCCCGACAGCCCGGGGCTAGTTGATTTTGTTATCAGGCTAGTGAGTTCTGTTCTTAACTTGCCCAATGGGCAAGTGAAGTTTTTTTACAGAAGAACTGTGAAATCAATTCTTCTCACTAAAACATTTTTGGGGCTAGTTGAAATAACGTTTTGGTTAGTAAATGCTACCTTCAGCTTGCTCGAATGGCAAGTTGTTAAAATGACTTTCTCTGCACCCTGGGAGCAGTTGCATTGTCAAAAAAAAAAAGACATAGTGGAAAATCTACTCCATGGATAACAAAATAGTTATCATTTGTACGCTAATGTTAGGTGGGTTGAGAAAAGATCCATATATTGTAGGAGAGTTGTCTAATGTCATTACCAGTTTCTACAGCCTGTACGTGAACTCCTTATTCAGTTAAAGTGTTTTCCTTCCTTATATTTATTGTACTGTTTCTTTTATGGTGTATAGGATGGGTGGTGTAAAATATGCCAAGAGATGTTCTTTTTAAAATAAAATTTAAAAATTGTTCCTGAAAATGTTGTGCAGTGCCTACTGAATATTTGCTTTTATAATTAGTTGAAAGGTTGGCTTTGGAAGGTTTCATTATCATACATTGTTTGTTTCTGTATTAAACAGTAATACAACATAACATAATGATGTATTATATCTGTTGTTATCCTGCAGTCAGGAATCAAAAGAGGCTGTGGAAAGTACTTTGTATACAGATACCAACTATTCACCATCTGCTGAGGATGACAACTTAGAAGAAAGTGATCCCTACATTTTTGAGGTTGGCAATACAGAGGTCAGTGAAGTCCCTGTTCAAGATACTCTGTGTCTCAAAGACAAGAAGGTGTCAAATTCCTTACCGGTAAACAAAAAATTGAATTCCAACAAAAGATTGAAAAAGCTGTCTTCTAAAAAATCTGGTAGTCTGTCTACCGTGATAAATGGAAGCGATGGAGGTGACCAGCAAATTGTCTCAGCAACCTCAAGTGTCCAAGAAATTGTTGCCAAAAATCAATGTAGAAGATCTGAAAGCACTGAAGAATCATCTTACACTAAAAGTGATGATCAAAACAATAGAAATCGGAAGAAAAGATCAAGCAATGAGCAAGCAGCAGAGCCAGAAGAGTCCAGTTCCAAATGTAAACCCAAAGGTGCAAAAAGAGCCTCTTCCAGAAGTAAAGAAATGGAAGAAAGCAAAGAAGTGTCAATGGATGTCGAGGTAGCACAAGTTGAGACTACTAAGGAATCTGAGACGGTGTGTACAGAAGAAGTCCACAAGAACAACAAAGATAAAGCTAAAGTGAGGAAGAAAAAATCCTCAAAAGATCACGTACATGCAGATGATGAAAATGAGCAGGATGACCTTAAAGAGTCCAAGAAGACCAAGAAAAAGAGATCTTCTGCAGCTGAGCAAGAATCTGATGATGCGTTCCAGGCTGAAAGCAATGGTAATAAATGCAATGTAAATACTGAGCCAAAAAACGAATCCCCTGTCCTCAAAAAACCTAAAGAAAGTTTAAGCAAGAAACTTTCTTCTGGCAAAAAGACAAAGGCAGTTTTTGAGGAGAGTGTGATCAAAGTAAGTGAGAAGATTGAAGATGAGAAAACTGAAACAGAATGTGCTTCTGCCAGTGACACTAATGGTACGAACAGTAATTCCGTAAACAAACAGTTACCAGATGAACCACTTGGAGATATGACCTTCCTCATCAATGTCAATTCTCAGATCTCTCTCTTTGTATCCAATGGCTCACTAGAAGAATGCGAGCTACAGCCCATGACTGCCCGGGAAAGAAATGATGTCTACAAGATGGCTCAACTGTACAAGCTTCGCGCACGTATTGGCACAAAGTCTGAGAATAACCTAACAACAGTGCGCCTGTCCAAACAAGCCGATACAAGGATGCCAAAGCCTGGTAAAGTTGATTGCTTACTAAGTGAGCTGAGCATGGCTTCACTCAAAAAGGGAGTTAAAGATAGCCCTAAGAACCAAGGCAAGCGAAAATATGCCGCAGTTGCAGATGGAAGTGAGTGTTCTTTGCCTACAGCATGTACAGATGATGATCGTGACCAAGAAGGTCCTCCAAGGAAGAAAATTACGAAACTTTCAAGGGCCAAGAAGGTTAAGTCTTGAAATCCGCTGTTTTGAACACATTTGTAGACCATTTGCATTTGTTACAGTGATCTTTAGCCTACAGCTGTAGTTATACTAATCCGCTCAACCTCAACACTATTATTGCCCATGGAAAGCACTTTGAATATTACACATAATTATTGACCTTCTCCTAACACCAATGCATCATTCTTATGCATCAACCTATTATACTCTTAGAATGAATCATGTCTTCATATAAAACTGTTATAGTCTTTTAAAACATTTTAAAGGTGCTTTGTATATGTAAGTCTTATTTTCAACAGTTTCAGTGAGACAATTATTTTCAATTACATTTTTAATGATGTAATTTGAATAGGATTAATCTATCCATTGAAGCGATTTTGCACATTCGGAACTGACTCTAAGTCAGTGCTTAAAGCAACAGGCTATGTAAACAAACTGACCTAGATGTACCCGTACATGTGAACGTAATAGGTAATTTCTTTATTTCAAAATGATGATTGCCTACAATAGAGAATGTTGTAGTTGGCATTATGATCGAGGTTACTCAAATAAAAAAAATCTTGCCAGCCAAACTTCAATATAGACCATCCATTGATTGAAATTTGTCATAAATGGGAAGCATTATATTTTTGCAAGGGGTGGGGTTGGAAAAAGAGGAGAGCATTTGAGTCTGAAATTTCAACTTCAGGTTCATACACTCCTTTAAAATTTTTAGCCAGCTTTACAACCCTTCTCCACATCAGAATTTCCAATGATCGTCTTTATGAAGTACAGCATACATACTGTATGTTGGAAATGTTTTTGGAAAAATGAAGTCATTATCTTATGCCTTTTCAAAGGCACTGCACGTATATGCACTAGGAGTCTTTTCCAGTCAACTTTAACAATAATTGTTAAAGTTGACGATTAATTATTATAACATTGTTTTGGGATCAATGAATTTTAATAAACATTTGATCAAATGCCTTTGTCACCTGTGATCTTTTCCATAAAAAAACGTAAGTTATAGACTACAACAACCATGAGAAAAATCATTTGAATACAACAGCAACCATTAATAAAATTATTAAGGTATGTTTTTCCTGTGGTACACCAGCATCTCAACTCAAAGAAAGTGAAGTGAAACTTTGATATTTTAACCTGCAGAATGCCACTTTACAACCTTTACAACTCCTTGAGGAGGGAAGCCACATACACTCAATTTTTTTTTTTTATTGCACCTTTGCTTTAAAAAATGCACTTTTTCTAGTGTCAATGTACTTAGCACAAAGGTTCTAATTAAGGACGCTATTTTACTGACTCCTACTGGAGATGGGGCCACCATTTTATGTGGTCATCAAGCCACGTGAAGGTCTGGCTGATTGTATGCAGGGCAAAGGTAGTAAGTAACTTCATTTCTCAGTTATTTCAGTGAGTATTAGTCCGGCCTCTGGAATCGAACCCCTGACCTCCTGCTCTGCAATCAAGCACTCTACAGAATGAGCTGTTTATCCTGCTGCAGTAAGTATAAAGAGACAACATGTCACTTTTCATCATTTATTTCAAAAACACAATTGCTTTCACCTTTATGCTCCATAATATTTAAGTCCTAAGAGTGATCAGTATCTATTTTCTCCTTAGAGTGTCGGCCAGTACTTAATGAAAATGTTAAGGTCATGGGAATTAGTTCCCATCACACAAACTAAAAAAAATATTCTCTTAATCATAAAACAAATTCCTCTCATCAGCACCAAAGAAAATGTATGGAGAACAGTGAGAATATGAATGCTGATATCAGGGCTGAAAATGTCAACGTCATAGTCATCTTAATAACTTAACCGCTTGCCTACTAGAGCCAAATATGCCCAGCAAGCGGCAGCCATTTCTCACGACCAGAGTTCATTTATTCAAGACAACTTGTACAGCCGGACATATATATACGTCCTCCATCACTGAGTGACTTCATGCAGGATGTATATAAACGTCCTTGGTAGGCAAGGGGTTAATAATGGCTAAGGAGTCTCAGTCATTCATCTAGTGTATGCACTATCACTTTAATACCGCAAACCCTATTTTCAAAGTAGAAATTCTCCTTCTTTACTTCCATGAAATTGCTACAGAATTGACAGGTATTTGTCAAGAAAATTCTTCTTGTTTGATCATTTTTTTAAATTCCTATAACCTCGTATTGGTTAAGCATTGATCTTACCAGGAGAAATTGGATTCTGATCACTCTTGGGGCTGTAAGAGATGAAATAAAGTTTTTTTCTTAAATTTCTACTTCTTTTAAATGACAATAAAGATTAGTTTATCGATTGCAAATTATCCTCAATGTATTCAATAATGCGTAGTCGGCAGTTTTTTGGTGCTTTTTTCATTTGTGTTTTGTAAAGTAAGGGATTCAGCAGCGTAAAAGCTAAACGGAGATCAAACAGGAAAATTATGGGGAAGGGGTAAGGAGACAAACACACCGAAAAAACGCCTGCTTAAACAGGCTAAATGATGTGAAAAAAGGCTTAAGGGTTTGTCACTTTAAAATCTGAACTCTTGTTACACAACCTAATAAAAAAAAATGTATATCTATATTCAAATTTGACCTAGGGCCATGCCTTCAAATATAATAGAATAAAAAGCCTGAGTAAAATTACAAGAACCCTTCCCTAGAGTAACAAACAGGGCTCACTATGACTGCACAGGAATTTCAACAATTCAAAGTTATTGTTGCTTCCACTCCAGTAAGCACACAAATAATAAAACGATGTCCCAGCCTGAGTGGAAAATAAAGTAGAGAAGTTTGATGTCACAAAAATTTATTTAGAAAGAACAAGATAAAAACTGAATTTGCAAAAACTCATCTTGTTAGAACAAACTGGCAATAAGATTTAAGCAATGTTATGCTCTGATGACTCCATATACAAATCCCTATAAACTTGGCTTAGAGTCCAGGTAAATTTTAGAAAGATTTGTTGCTTATATTACACCGGTAATTTGCTGCAACAAGTTGCACTTTGGTAAATGGAAAGTCTTCATTTTGTTCTTTCTGATTATCCCACCCAGTCGGATAATTTCTTAAATCTAGTTTCCATGAAACCACCACTTCTCGACTCTGTGACTGTTACATATTAATCTCTGTCTCAATTTCTGTCACCCCAAACCTGGAAGTGGTACCTTTGTTCACCGGAATATGGGAACAGTCTTTAAAAAGGCTAAAGAAATCATAAAAAAATCCTAAATTATTACCTTTCGTAAAATCCTAAACAATGAATAGTACTACTAAAGAGGTTTTATTTGAAAAGTAACAATCTTGCCATAACAAGTCATAATCTAGGATTAAAAGGGTTAACTAATTTAGATCTTCCTTTATAAAAAAGTGTTACACTTACTTCTGTTTTTGCAGATGGTACTAATAAACAGAATAACACTAGTGTGAGGCAAATCCTCATGATACCTATGGTACTAACTAAAAAATTGTTGACAATTGCTTTAAAACAAAAAATATGTTTTCAAGAAAAAAGAGTTAGAAAAGATCAAACGTTCATGCATTTGACCACTGCTTTAAAGCAAAACATGGTACTGACATCTTCCACCTCTTCTTACTCCTTAAGTATTAATATTTAAAATCAGGATGTGACTCTTTAGTTAATCTCATCAGTTCCTTCTGTCTGTCCTTGTAAGGCTGTTTCTCCTCAGGTTTCATTCTTCGCCACGCCTCAGCAAGAAGGGTGCTGATCTTGCGATTATCCTTGCCTGGATACAGCCGCTTGAATAAGCCCCGGTACTCTCTACTAAACAGTAGGAATGAATTCATTGGCCTCTTAACATGTGGAGTCATTTCATCAGTTTTGACTCCTTTCACTGCACATTCAACCTCCACTGGTTCTTCTGATTCCTGGCTTCCCACTTCTGAGGTTGGCGAAGGTAATGTAACTGGAACACTGTCGTTGATGACAAGTTCTGGAGTGCCTGGGAAGCTACTGGATTCATCAGAAATCGTGGACACCTCATTGGCTGGATCAGTGGTGTCAAGAGGGCCATCACTGAGATTGATCATCAAGTTGTCTTGCAGTGCAGCCTTCACATCTTCCGTTTTGAGCCCTTTTTGCAGATAGGCTTCTCGGATGTCTTCTTGTAGCTGTATGATACGACTTATTGCCCTTTCAAGTATTTCCTTCCTTGATGGACGGTTTCTTTTTAGTTCCACCCATGGTAACATGTTACTCAGGTGTTCTAGCTTGTCTCTAATAGCTTTTTCTCTCTTTCTTTGCCTGCAAATACATTATGGTGAAAATGTTATTTACTCTTCAAAGATAGTGATAGTGCTCACTAAAGCTGCTCTAAAACTTAAGTTTAAATAAAGTTAATGTATGTATGTATGTTCAAAACAATCCTAAAAGTTATGCCTGTCCACTGCTCAAGTGCAAGTAAGTGTACTACAAGTAACTTAGTCCATTCAACTTTATGGCTGGTGTCTAGAGGGGCCTGAAGTTTATCATCGATGAGAAAGGCTCTTGAATTATTGATACAACTTTCATGTGACAAGCACCTTTTATATGTTTTTCACAAATAAGTGACATTTAAGTGGTATGGGTTTAATTGTACAGGTCATGATAAGTCACAGGGCAGTAAATGCAAGATATAAAATTGATATTTCAGGAAAGAAACTGCATATAAATCCAGATTTAACGCGATGCTACCCAATTAATATGACATACATGGCTTTTTGCTGCAAATAGTTAATTGGATCTACTTTCTTCCTTGGCTTCTTGCACTTCTTCTTGTCCTGACTTTGAGTATCTGAAGATAACTTAGGCCTCTTTAATTTCCAAGGGGTTTGAGTTCTCACCTCTGTTGATAGAAAATTAGCAAATTAATGTTGTGATGACTATGCTTAAAGGCACAAGCTTCTATAGAAACTGTAGCACTGTTAGCATAACAATGAATGATGAAGATCTAGCAATGACAGGAATCTTGTTACTAAGGCGGTAAGTCTAGAAATGCCTCTCTACATTAACTGTAAGTATTTAGTGAAAGTTCAGGTAGTACATTTTCACTACTTTAAACCTGTTTTGAGATTAAAGGTCATAATATATACCAACTCTCTTGGATTATACACAAGTCTCCCAACCCAATCTCTCCAATAAAAATTTTCTGTTTTACTTTTGTATTGAGGCTAGCCCCCCCCCCCCGCCACCTCCCCCTAAAAAAAACAACTTTCTATAGTACAGTGTTCCTGACATATTCTAATGTCTTTCATCAATAACTAGCCTATTTTGCTAAAAAAAAAAGCGAATTTTGATGGTCTGTACTTCATGTAAGACTTTGCATAATGTCCTGAGCCACACCCATGTTATAATACACGTGGACTAGGTCAACTTGTGTTTATGGGGCATGGGGAGGAAGGGCGAGGGTACCGCCAAAGATACAGTCTAACCACATTTTTTTAGGGCTTCTTTAATTTCCAATACCACATATTAAAAGTGACAAAGGATAATAGAGGGCTTTAGATTCCAAGACGAGGATGACTACAAGAATAAGATTTTCCCAAAACTAAGTAGTGGGTGCATGTGAACCAACATCACTTTGGCAGGAAAATGTGATAGTCATCATCATTCTACTATGAGTTTTAGCGAGAATGTCATAGTGGTGAAAACAAGTTATCAAATCATTTAGCGATCGCAAAATTAAAGGGCTTTACCTCCTTGAACATAAATATGCAAACTTAACTTTTGTGGTGAAAAACAGTACAATGATGCATTCTGGGGTGGTTGTTTTTAGAGAATATAGGTGAGAAAACTTAAAATTAAATGCTGTCCCCATAGTTAACGTTGTCCTCTTCCTCGAATCTAAAGCTCTCTAATTTCCCACGTCAGATACCTTTACCGTGAAAACCTGCAGCAGTTTTGCTTTCTTGTCTTATTTTGGCAGGAATACTGGCACTGAACTGCATCTGAGGCTGACACCTTTCATATCCCGATGTGGCTTAGAGTTTGAAAAAAAAATTATGAGTAGTTATTATGATTGAGGGAGTACTAAATTCTTGTAGTCATGACACTATATTTACTGTATTTTGGCATTTTTTACAATAATTATTTAACTTAGCTCCTCCAAAAAAAAATTCAAACTACAAATTCACACTTAATAACCAACTCCTATAAACAACATACCCTTTCTGTCAAAACCAGTACTTTGAGTTTCTTGTCTTTTTGTGGCAGCCATGTTTGCACTGATCTCCAAGTAAGGCTGACACTTTTTATATCCTGATGAGGCTTAAAATAACATAAACAACAATTTACTGCATATATAATCATGTTAGTACTACCGTTATTGATGATAGCGGTATTTTTAAGTTAAGTACTGTGTAGTATATAACTACATTTTCTCACAAACTAGAAAAAATTATTTTATTTTGGCATTTTTCACAAATTATTTGTTAACTTTGTAATTCCAGCAAATGAAATGTTTACACCTCAACCATACCTGGTAATTAATTACCAAAAACTCAATCAGTATTAAATGAGGCATAGAAACAAAGTTTTTTTTTTTTTACCAAATTCTGTACTTGATGTTACTTTGGAATCTTGTTCAATGATTTCACCATCTTCATCAGCAGTTCCAAACTATATTTACAAACAAGAAGTTCAAAAATAAACTTTCTAAAATTCTACAAGAATCATGTTTCTTATATACTCATGAGTGTCTTAGTCGACCCCAACTTCCACTCCTGCATCATGTTATGGAGAAATTATTTAAAATTATGCCACTTTAACTTTACAATCTGTGGATGAAATCCCATGGTGTTACCATTCAAATGAATCCTCATTAGTATGAGAACGTTTGCAAAGTACTATTTATTTCTTATGATTTTACAAAAAGAAATTTGAAATTTTTCTGACTTTTTCTTTGGCCACTTATACAGGAATGAAAGGATTCCCAATGACATTAACAATATTTTGATAACTTTACCTCATCTATCAGTGGTGAGTCCCCTGGATACCAGAAATCACTGTTCTGAAGACTATGCCCACTGCAAGAAAAGTATATCTATTAATTTACATTAAGCCTCCTTAAAATTCCACAATGCTGTTTTCATTATGACATCTACTTAAAAATTTAAATAATCTACCTTTTCCCACAAATTGTGCAACTGCCAGCGTAGAATTAATTCTCAGCATGTCAGAGCCAGGTTCCTTCATAACCGTGAGGGAGTAACTCTTGACTAAACCTACATTTTGGCAGTTTCACAGATGTTCCTAGGTGATTCGTTTACTTGCAGAAAGGGAAGATCTGCTCTGTTTTGCTCTGTTCATCCACATGCAGAATGATACATCAAAACCTCAAAACTGTTTTGACTGCTAACTATATATTCTTTTAGCTGACTAATTTGTGCCTCTGAGACATTTAATAGTTTCAATATGCAGCAATTAAAATTGATAGAAATTGAACACGTCTGTGAAAAGTGGGTGGCAGACCCACATGGTAGTTGCATATTTTGGGTAATGGGCAATTTGTTTTATTGTCCTTTCTATAACTTCTCTATAATACCTGTAAGTTGAAAAATTCCCACATTATCACTTTTGAGGTTTTTCCAACAAAAGCTCATAAGCTGTAGAACATTATGTCAATAGGATACTAACAAATTATATTCAGATCACAAATAACAAGAGCTTTGGAAATTTCTTTTAAAAAGTCCCCTTCAGTAGTCCAGGGCAAATAGATTTTTCATCGTGGAAAGCTAAGTCATCATCTAGCAAAATCATTTACTAAGGCCCGGGGCAAACAAAATACGAGAGCTGCATGCCCAAAAGACAAGCTCAAATTCCAGTTTTTTTAAAGTCCAGATTCATCTACCTATAGGGGTTATAAAAAGACAGTATTAAACATATCAAAAACACAAAGTTGATATTATTTGTACCTTAGATTTTGTGTTGGGACAGCATGCTGCCAAGTTTGTGGGAATGTGTAATGATGAAGAGAGTAAGGAGTGGCTGTTGTCACTGGCAACACTGAGCCTAACTGACACTCCTGACCAATATTAACAGCAGGCTCAAAACTCCAAGATGAGGGAAAAATTCTGTTTTCTGGTGACAGGGCTGCTGGCCAGTCTAAATAGGGAGATAAAAAGTGCAGTTTGATACCACTAATAACAGCGGAAAATATATTTAATAAAGCTTTAACAAGTGTAATTTACAAGTGTGGGTATTGTTTTTGGACCCTCAAACAATAGCTGTAATTGTAAATTACACTTGTAAAAGTTTTATAATAAATTTACCTCAGAAAACCTTACCTTAAAAGTATTTTATATCACTTCTAGATCTGTAACTAGAATATCCTTCAGTCTGAATACGAAATGCCAAAAGCTAGGCTGACCTTGCTGTTCGTCTTTTATTTAATATTGTAAGGGGTATGCTAGCTTCCATTAAGTTTCACAGATACCAAGACATACAGAGATTCTAGAAATGGAAGACAAGTCCATTTGCTGCCAGATTTCCCCAGGAAATTTTTTGCAACCTAAAATGAATTGCTGAATGAAGTGAACTGTGTTGCATAAAGTTCAACTTAATTTTGCCAGGTATCAAGCTTTGTTGGCTGCAAGGATGGTATAACTTTGTTTGTTACAAGAAAGTTCTGGGTTTGGACTAATTAAGGAGACCTGAGGACTAATGCTGTATCCATTCAAATGGGACATGAGGTGCAAAGGAACTACTTCTATTTTGTCCTTAATTTTTCCAACCCTATTCATGCTATTTGCTGGCTCCTTTTAAATGAGCAGAAAGAAATCCCAGCTTTATTTGCAAATAACAAGTCAGTTCTTTGAACAGATTAAATGGGAATGCAACAATTAATAAATTGTTCTGCTTGATCTCAAAGTTTTTGTTCACATGGTGCCTGGAAATTAGCTCAAACTGATTTCTGATGAATGCCTGATTCTCCTCTCAAATTGCCTTGAGTTAATTTGTAAGACAAAGAGAGTGTTAAGAGCTAGAGACACTTGAGGCCTTTTCCACACTCTGCTTTATTTTTCCATCTCTCTCATGTTAGAGCTGGTGCTAATTAACCTTTTTGCTTCTAGCCCATGTTATGGCAAGATTATTTGTCACCCTTCTTGAATCATTGGACAAAATCCTACGATGTTACCATTCAAATGAATTTCTTTGACAGAATGTTTGCATAGTAATACTTATTTCATTGGATTTTGCAAAAAGAAATTTGACCTTTTTTGTGAATTTTCTCTTTTGGAATTTTGTTTGAGTGATCAGAGGCCTTAAAGGGCTTAAGGAAATAAGTAATCTGTTACATCAATGTTTATTATAACCCCAGTTTGAAGAAGAAGAGAAGCAGAAAGAAGAATCAGGGGTATAGTTTTTTCTTTACTAGATCTATAAAATCTTAAGAAGCAATCGATGACAGGATAAGGTGTAGATCGGGGGAGTTACCATACCTTTTCCTGAAATGACTGAATCGATGACAGGATAAGGTGTAGACACTCGTGGCTGACAAGGAACTGGTGTAAACACTCCACTGTGTGAGTCCATTATCATTGTGTGGGGTGTTGGTGAAGACAAGGGAGATGAAAGGATTGCCTCAGGACACTCAAATGGTATTGGTGAGCTTACAAAGTTATACTGCTGTCAGAAAAAAGAAAAAAAGACATAATTTGGTGTCTTTGACATGATACTTGAGGAACCTTTGTTGGCAAAGTAAGGTAATGGCAGCATGATTCTGACTGCTATGTGGTGGATCGACTTTTATAATGCTCATAAAGGAAATCAAAGCGAATGGCCTTGCCCTGGAATCCTTCTCAAGACAATGTCTCTTTAAGTACATCTTTGAACTATGCAGCTAAAGCCTTGGCAGCAAGGATCATCCATTCTCCAAGGCTGAGCAAACCTTCCACCTTCTAAAAGACCCTATGACACTATGGACACTTTCCATGTCAACAGACTGCCATGAGGTGGGCACTACGTCATGATTAAACAAAAACAGCAACATTAAATAACACTTTTTGCAGGTTCATTCCAATGTGCACACATGGATACTGCAGTTATTCCCTGAATATAAGTGAAGATTTTCATTTTCAGTGATAGATGGTCACTTCCTATGACCTTATTGGCAAAGTGGTATAAATTGCATACTTGTCCAGACCCGCTTAGTTTAAGGGTGGGGGCTTAGACAAGATATGCACCATCCAACTAACAAGCCAGAAGGACATAATTTAAACACATTTTCGGACAAAATAGCATAGGAACATCAAAATCTTGTTCTTGTTTTCCGCTAGTGATAGACATGGAGCTAACGAGACACTTGTTTTACAGTGGGGAGGAGAGGGGCACACAAAAAAAAACACACCACCAGTCTCCTGTGGGGAGACAGATTGAAAAGTGTCATGACTTTAATCACTTCCCTCAATAACAAGAAGCTCATGATGAATGTGCAATCATTACAGAATCAAGGAACAATTAAAGGGGGATGACTTGGGAAAAATTATTATGTTTTCCTTTCCGATCTCTAAAAGATTATGTTTAGAGTTTTATGTGCTTTTTTTCTTGTCTAACTCGACTCGAGTTCTGTAACGCCAAATTGGGTTGTTGTTTTTAGTCGGATCTGATTGAACGAAAAGAAGTATTAAAAAATTATCTTATACTTGCCACTGTCATTGTTACGGAAAAACAGTGAAGGCTTCTTTCTGGAGGATATTTTTCAGTCTTCTCCCGTGGGGGAGAAATGAATGCGTGACAACCGAACCCCAACGGACGTCTGCGGGGAGGCTACCTAACACAGTGAGTACATCGAGTTCTACTCGAAAAATGATAAGAGTGAAAAAAGAGTATAACGTTAACTTAGATCGAATTCCTTCTAGCTTTGTAAAATAACAAAACTGTTTTGAATATCCTTCAGTAAAATATCAGATCTCCTGTACCGAATAATTAGAGAATATTCGAGAATCATTGCTGCACAAACACTCCAGATTCAGATCCATCGGATGTCCAGCTAACATCCACTACGATTCATTTCCTTTTAACAACACAATTTTGAACATCTTTAAATCATGTCTGAGTAGCAACGTGCCAAATATATACCATATACCATACCAAACGTAAATATTAAATGTCTAGAAACCGCTCGATCTTTTATTCGAAAAGGTTTTTCAACCGCGCCCCGCTGTTTGTATACTGATGGTTGATCATATCACAAGAAAGTCGGTTGCGCTTTATTTCTAGTTTGAAAAATTTAAATTTGACGAACTCGGCATTTCAAGAAAATATGAAACCAAGGGTTTTTTCGCTGAGGCTAGATCGTCTCATAAACAAGCCAAGGCTATCGCTATGGTTATGCGAGTTTAACTGAGGGCTTTTCCTGGAAACACGCGCCATTTCTTCAAGTTCGACCTTTCCTCAAGTTTCCACGAAAGATTGCATAAAAACGAATCAATACCCCAAAATAAGTCAACAACACTGGAAACAAAGCCATACGACAATGTGTTATCGTTAAAAGAGGAAAATTCACCATTTATTTAACCTACCATCTCTCCCGCTTGCTCCATCCTCCAGATCTGTGCAGGCGATCAGGGTTGTTGGTTTCAACGGGGATGAAGGCGTTTCGCGTGGACATGAGGGTGGGACATGTAGTTACTTTGACGGGCACCTGTCAATTTGTCTAACATTGCCAGGATCGAGACATCGTGGTTCACCAAAAAAGGGTAAAAAAAAAAGTGCAACAATCCCTTTCGTTCATCTGCAAATCGCTAAATTGAGGGTCTTGTAGAGAACAAAAAAAGCCGTGGTTAGCTCGAAAGCTAGGCTCCTCTGACCACCGTACACTTCTATCCAATACGTTAATTTTCTTTTTTCCTTCTTCTTCTCCTTTATCAGTGTATTTCTACCTTACTAAATATAATGTAAATATTTTATAAAAGTGTGAATAAGATTGAATTGAATTGAATTGAACATGGACAGTAACTAAAAAGACCAATTTTTATTAGAGAGCATGAGGACACCGCGAGTAAATACAAAACCCTTTCTGTATGATCTTTAAACTAAGTCGAGACACAAAAGTCCGGATTTTTTTCAGGATTTTTAAAGGCAAATGGGATTTTAAGAAATTTTTAGAAAATTTTAGGATTTTAATGTTCAGAAAAAAACTGTTATTATGCCACATGAACAGTCAAGCTCTACTAAGTTCTTATTTGTCGTTATGTATCGGTCAAATCGAAGCTTCAACATGCTCCCCCGGGCATACCCCGGGCATTTGACACCTTTGCCGTCCCGGGGAGGAGGGAATTTGATTATCAGAGTGTTCCAGGGGGTGGGGAATTTGATCCCCATGCTTTAGGGGTTAGGAATTTGAACTGCACCCTCGATTTCATGTAAAATCATTGGCGTGGCGAGCTATCATGGGGGACGAGGTGTTAGAGGATTTTCGTGGAAAAGATTGTGCCTTTGTGGCCAATTGGTTGCGAGGAAAGGGCTTAAACAAGCTTTGTGCCGTATTTGAAGTATTTAAACTTTAAAATTTTTAATATTGGATTCAGGCTTTGAATGTATGAATGTATCTTATTGTTGTGCTTACAATGAAATACAATACCTATACCGGCGATTCAATACAACAACATAAAATAAAATAACAAGCTCAGGTCAACTACTTTGACCTACTGCAAGTATGTTAATTAATAAGGTGAGCGATGATGCATGTCAGTGAAATGGTCATGATGTAGTAATCTCAGTAGGTGGGATCTTTTTTTATAGAACGCTTTGTATGTTGCATGACGAAGAAAAGCTGAGCATTCAGTGACCTTGTAGCAGCGATTTCCGCCGCTTTGCATGAGACTTTTGTTCGTAGTAAATACACTAACAGTGTTTCTCAGTTTTTGTTATATTTATAAAGATTTTGTTCAACAACTGAAGGCGTTTCCGCCGTCCTTCTGTCATTTTTGTCCCTGTGAAATGTCCCCGGGGTGGGGGCCGTTTGATCACCTGAATGGACCCTTAAGTGTGGGGCATTTGAAAGGCATTTTGGCCCAGGTAGGGGGGAATTTGAACAATAATTTTCACAAAAGTCAAATCCCCAGGGGGTTTCCGGGGAGGGGCGATGTTGAGGCTTCGATTTGACCGATACGTTATCGTTTGTTTGAAGGATAAATACGTAAACGTGACAAACCACGTACATTGTCTAGTAAATAAATAATCATTCTGAATCAGTTTGAAGGTGTTTGTATGCAAGTTGACCACAGGACCTGTGGTAAATTTGCACAGGTCACAAAAATCCCGCATTTTATGCAAATTATGTGATTATTTCGAAACAAAATTGGGATAAATAAGGATTTTTAGAATGAATTTCGAGATTTTTAGAGATAAATTGGCATTTATAGACTTTTTTGGAGTATTTTCGGATAGAGTTTTAGGCTATTTTCGGGATTTTTGTATCCAGGCCTACTTTGAAGTTAATTGCTGGGTTATTCGGTTTTTCCTGCCACAATATTATTAAAGGGATTTCGACTTGGCTTGTTCCAGGCGTTAAGTACTAGGTGGGTTTACACTAGACCCCCAAGTGCACTTGACAAGCACTTGAAGTGCACTCAGCTTTTTAGTGGAAAATGGCGTTCACACTAAAGTTAAAGTGAGCAATTGTCGTACATGTGCGTCTGCGAAGACAAGAGCCGTAGAATATATTGCAAAGCGTGATTTTGCGTTTATTGACAACAGTTTTCTTGAACAGTGCCAAAATAAAAGGATAGCAATGCGACAGATGCTTTCCCTTCTTCGATGTTCTAAAAGCTCTCCTTGCCTGTATTTGAGCTCGTTGATTCAAGTATTCAAAATCGTATTCCGTGCAGATTGTGTATTCTTTCCGTAAAATTCCGAAAATAAGCCCCGGGGCTTATATTTTTCAAAGGCCCTTTTTGAGGGGCTTTTTTTAGGGGCTTATATTCGGAGGGTCTTATTTACGGAGGCAAATTTGCGTTTCAAAATCGATTGGGCTAGCCAGGGGCTAGCCTCATAGTTGAAAGGAAATTTATCGCTTTTGCTTTGATTTACTTTGTATTTGAGGGCAATTTCCAAGTACAAGCCCCCGGGAGGCTTATACTAACGGAGGGTTTTTTGCGTTACGAAATTGGGGGGCTTATATTTGGAGGGGCTTATTTTCGGAATTTTACGGTATAGTTCAAAACCACTTAAATATAGCATTGTTAAATATATTTTAGTATTTAAACGGTAGATATAGACATGTTTTTATCCTCTTAACATTTTTCATCTGTTCGGATTTCCTATAGCTGAAAGTCTAGTGATCAGAAAATTATAGGGATCAAAACTTACCTTTTCGAAAATTTCAGTCCGAAAAAAGGCTCCCGAAAATTCTAGATGACCTTTTTAGGGTAAAAATCCGTTAAAAATGGGCAATTATACCATTTTTTAGATGTTCAAAAATCCTAGGAGAGGCAGGCAAGCAAGAAAGTTTACAAAAAATGTTCCGAAAATTCTAGATCTCAAATTGCCTTCTGAACAGATATTTTTCGAAAATTGACGTTGGGTGCCCCTGAGTTTTGTCGTAAATGTCACTCTACACCCCTCCTCTCTTTTCAGTCGATGAGCGCTTCAATTCTTACTTTGGTCCCACTCTCATCACGCTAGAGCTCTTCTAGCTGTTTCTTCTGCTTTGTATCCACTTTATTTTCTGGTTCGCTTTTTACAATTTCTTTGAGTAAATGTAATGGCTTCCTGTTTCTTTCATGAGACGTGACGTAGACTCATCTTGTAAATTGTGAATGCTTATTGCTGCAGGTGGACACGAAAAACGAGCTTGAAAGAGTTGAATAAAGAATGAACTGCATTCAACGAATCGCACAACAGGAAATCGCTGTTCGTGCACATAGGTCATTTCGTTTTCACAGCCAAGTCTTGCATTTACGTTGTCTCCGCTGTCAAATACAGTGAAAAAAGGAAATCGTGAAATTTCTGAACCTGAACTGAGAAAAACCCACTCACATTTCGTGGAGATCGGTATCCTCATTCATGCGAGAGTGAAATTTTTGGCTCGAGATGATTGACACTTTGATAATAAACTTCCGACGCTTTGATTGGATAAGTGCAGTCTCAAGGAAGACTCTACTTGAGAGCGCACTTCGGCACTTTATTTGAGGTTTTGACGTTTCTGTGGCAACTAACTACAACTAGTCAAGATCAGTCAAGTGAAGCGGGACCCGTTCACACACAAGTTAGTCTCAAGTGCACTTCAAATGCACTTCAAGTGGAAGTCCAGTGTGAGCCCCCCTGTGATGGAAAAAACAGTGAGCTTTTCTTCTGTTTATTTTTCCTCCGCTCTCAATTTCGCGCCACAAGTAAAAAATAAAATATCAAGCAAATTCATTTTGTGTGATCACGTCGGTAATTCTAATGACCACTCTGTTTTACAAAGCATTGATATTACAAGGAGAAATTTGATGCTGATCAATCTTGGGGCTTAAAGGGTTCAGTGAAATGATCTTCTCTGCATTTATTGAGCTATTTTGAAAAAATAGCTCATATGTCAGTGGTGTGAGCGTATGTATCTTTGTGGCTTTGTAACTTTGTATGTTCGGATGTTTGTTGCAAGAGCCAATAAGGTTGAAGGTACTATTAGTTGATGCTTAGGAACCAATGAGATCTTAGCATCTACTTAAACATGACATTGGTAAAGGTCGAACAAGGGCACTTTGGGACTGCCATCTTGATTCTTCACAATTTTTTCGTCTTTTATTACGGCTACAGGTGTTTGGAAGAATTACATTAAATATCTTCATGATTCAAACGCTGTGTACAGTGATGCAGCTGTTTAAGGGTTCATATTTTAGTATGGATGCTGCTTCAAGGAATTGCTGACCTAATTCGGTTATCTGTACAACGCACCTCAGTATGAGTTCTGTTTCACCTGCTACAACTGGGTAGAGTATAAAAGATCATATATTTTCAAAGCTCTTCCAATGAAGCAATAATTGATATTTAGATATGGACTTTAATTCGAAAGTATGCGCCCTATAAAATGTGGTTTTAGAAGTTTAAAAAGGCAGCTTATTTTTGTGAAAGCTGTACCGAGTATTGTTAATCCTGTAAACAAGCTTTAAAAATATTATTCTCTCGCTTACAAAGTTCAACAGACCTTTTTCGTTCTGGCAAAACAAAACAAAAAGAATAATAAGTGAACAACATGATACATCCTTCCTGCACACTAAGTATTATAGTTTCTGAAACGTATTTTATTTAGTAAAGATGCGTAACTTGAGTAGAAACAGCAGCGTTAGGGAATAAAATTGGAAGAAGCTAGTTGACACAATAATTAGATACTGTTGTATTGAGTGGAGTAACATGATACAAGTAGAAATATATTTCGGCAGTTTGATAATTTTCTTGGAAGTTAATAACTGTTAGGCTATCAACCTTGACGTTGCATGAAACATAATTTAATTGCAGATGTTGTAATAAAGCCGAGGTGATTTCTTAAAATCGCTTGAGAAAATTTTGTAGTAAAACAATTTGCCTTCTTTTACGTACGAATTGTAAAAGGGCCAAAGACCAACATCTTCACATGCAAATTGTGTGCATGAGTTATTTTTATAATTCTGTTTACTAGATTACTGTGTGATAACTCGAATTCCCTCACGTACGAACCACGAAAGGGGGCAAAGTCCAACACTTTTCCGAGCCAGCTGTGTGACTGTACATCTCATGCAGATTGGCTTTTCACAATAATAATAGTAACTTCGACGTATCAAGACCTGTTTCGTTTAGTAACCAATGCCCTAAAAAAGGCTCTTGTCTTTTAAGAAGCAATAGCTTTTAAAACATAAAGAAATAAATTCTCGGAGTTAAAGACTGTCTCACAAATGTTAATAAATGTTAGGTATCAACCTTGACGTTGCATGAAACATAATTTAATTGCAGATGTTGTAATGAAGCCGAGGTGATTTCTTAAAATCGCTTGAGAAAATTTTGTAGTAAACAATTTGCCTTTTTCTTTACGTACGAATTGTAAAAGGGTCAAAGACATACGTACGAATTGTAAAAGGGTCAAAGACCAACATCTTCACGTGCAAATTGTGTGCAAGAGTTATTTTTATAATTCTGTTTACTAGTTTACTGTGTGATAACTCGAATTCCCTCACGTACGAACCACGAAAGGGGGCAAAGTCCAACACTTTCACGTGCCAGCTGTGTGACTGTACATCTCATGCAGATTGGCTTTTCACAATGATAAATAGTAACTTGGACGTATGAAGACCTGTTTGGTTTTGTAACCAATGCCTTAAAAAAGGCTCTTGTCTTTTAAGAAGCAATAGCTTTTAAAACATGAAGAAACAAGTTGTCGGAGTTAAAGACTGTTTCACTGAGTAGAATCGCACGTGACAACCTCGTGAATTATGATGATGCAACCATCTACCACAATGATAAAAATCCTGATATTTCGTAACTATTCAGTATTCGATGAGTCACATTTTGGCTTAAGAAACTCCGAGGAAACCTTGGAGTTTTCCTTCTAATCAACGTTTGGTGAGTAGAAATTTATTTTACTTTAACAATTTGTTTAACTTGCACCAGATGTAACAGGGAAAGACAGAGGAAAGTGAATATATAGGTTGAGGATCGACTCAGCTGAGCGTTTCGCGTTTTCATTTATGTAGCGCAATACCCAATTTCGCACAAAAACCAAATCATCACTCTTGGTAAGGTTACACCGAAGTATTATCGTTACACTGAAGCATTCAAAATAGCTCATGCACGTTTAACGTGCCTATGTTTTCTTCATCCTGCAGTTCACTAAACGAAATTAATTGTGTGTTTTCACATGACGTCATGGCGGCCATATTTGTGTCCCAAAACAATGAAACGGCGGCCATGTTTGTGTCCCAAACCAGTCCTGTGGGAGTTGAACTCTTTTCTTATGTAAATGCTTTCTTTTGTTCCAATAAATTTGCATGGATGCTGGCCACGTGAGTGAAAACACAGAACACAGTATGTTCATCATTTTTAATTAATTAATGTAGGCAGTTGTTGAGTCTGATTGCACGTGGCTTAAATAATCACTGATTTACAGTATGTGGGTCTCAACCATTTTAGAATACTTTATTGACCTAAAGACGACTAGACTCGTAATTTGTTGGTCCGCTTTCAAGTACTGTACAGAATGTATAAAATCTTCTATCTACATCATCTGGGGGTTACTCATATATTATCGCGTTATTTGAGAAAATTAACATAATCAAAAGACAATTTTTGTCAATGCAACTATCGTTGTACTCTTTCTAGTGGATAAAGTGCTGATCACTATACAGTTTTCAGGCGCATTTGAAAACTGTATAGTTGAATTTGCGCGGTATAAATAAATGTTATTAGTATTATTATTATTATTATTAAAGTGTAAACAAGTATTTCCCACAAAATAGATAATTTTATAAACCCCATAAATAATGAACCATGTCTGTGCATGTAGTCATTACAACCTGCAGTTGTAACGATTTATAATACACTTTTGTAAAGTTAAAGGGGTTCTTTGCAAGTCTGGTTTACCCTCTATGCTTCTTTTTGAAAAACTAAAGCCGTATGCAAAGTTTATAAACTAGCTGAAGGTTCTTTGTTGTTAACAATCAAAACATCAATCGGCTGCTGGATCTTGCTCCACTCGCGCAAAACTTATACACTAGCTAACTTGAGATTCTTTGTTGTTAAACATCAATCGGCTGCTGTATCTTGCTCCACTTGCGTAAATGTAGAAGTATTATCCAGCTCTTGTATATAAACGACGCTTGACTGACGACTCTTGAAGAAAAAAACCTCAAAATTCCTCTTCATTTTCCACTTCCATCCTAATACTGTCCAAGAAGCTTGAGTTTCTTTTCTTCATTTTCGACTGCTGCTTCTCAAAGTTTTTCTTTCTGTCCTGTAGAAAAATAAAATTCATAAAATGATACTTTCTTTGAAACTCATGTTTACTATAATACTGCATGCGTACATCGTTACTGGTGTTACGGAGAAAACTCGGACAGTGTAATGTAGACAATAAGAACAAACTTTCTGGTCTTCTCAACCATTCACCTATTCATTCAATTTGGAAAGGCACCTGCCCTAAAAGGAGCACGTTTTTTACAAACTGCAAACGTAAATCAAAGAAGAATTGCACCCAGAAAACTGCATATATTTTTGCACCATCTAAGTTGAGTTTGAATTCGCCACTACGCTACTAGGCTATTTCCGAGTTCCAAAAATTCTCACTTTCAAAACGAGGCTTAGTGCAAAACCTTTCTTGTGAAAACGAGTTTTATTTGTATGAGAATAAAAAATCATTTCCATATCAATGACTTCACACTCAGCCTCGCTTTGAATCAGAGGTTTAGCCAACTCGAAAAGCCAGGGAGGCGCAAAGACTTCTGGGATCGTTTCTCGTTTCTGCCATCGACCAATTATAACTAACGCTTGTCCACCCGAAAGATCCCAGATATCGTTGCAAACGAAAGCTTGTAGCCATTCTCCCTTAAGTTTAAGAAATGTCAAATTGATTGATTGATTGATTGATAGTCCTACTGATTTTTTAACGTGTGATACAATTTTGTCGAGCTCTAAGAACAATGGCGCTTTTCACGGCTGACAAGCTCTCACAAAACTTGGTAAGATATCCGCGCTTATGGTGGTATCGGTTAAACACAGCATTTGACATACAAACCTCCATTGACATTATGGAATCTGTCCTGGCTCTCGAGGCTGATTCGGGACGCTCCCTTCCTGAGCCCGGTCGCTGCCTGGTAGCTGAGTCCGGCCGTGAGTCTTTCATTGTTTCTATTGTTAAGTCCTCCTGCTGAACCAAAACACAATCTTTAAAGAGTGATTTCTCGATTACTTTACCCTTCTTTCCTTAGAGAGTCCAGAGTAATATATATTTTTAAAAAATCAAATTTCATTTCGTAGAATACCAAGAAGTAAAAAGTAGTATGCCAAAGTTCTACCAAAGAGGTTTTATTTCAATAGTAACACCATAAAATTTCGTCCACAGATTAAAAACGGGTGGAAAATATTAAATCTTGTCATAAGTTGATCTATGAGTAGGTTCATAAGCTGACTAGGTTTATGTTTATCATTTTTTTGTTTCAGAAATAACAGTGCCCCACACAGCATGTATTTCCAAAACGATTTGAGACACTTTCCTTAATGAATATGCATCATCGTCTGTCCCATTCTCATCAAAATTACGGTTTTCATCAACTTATACTTCAAAGTCGTAACTTCGGTTGCACTTCTTTACAAGAATCCAAGATTAGACTTCTGCCTCTACGCTGTATTTCCACGTAGTGTACTCTATTATGAGGTGCAAAGTAATCAGTCTCCCAATGAAAATGTCAACCTCTAAGCATTAAATGCAAGGTCGTTTATACCTTAAAATACAGAATTTTAGTAGCGAAAAAAATCCACATTTTTTACCAACCTCTCGTTTCAGGACCGTTTTTTTAATTTTCTACCAGTTAGCATAGAAATGGCTAAAAATGAGATTCTCAATATTTTTTTCGCATATTTCCATTAAGCTTCATTTGTTTTCTTTCTCTTTTTCTTTCCTTTTCCTTTCTTTTCTGTCTCTAGAATCCTTGCAAAGATCTATCCTCCCTGAATTCGTTACTTATCAACTTAATTACTTAAACTGAAAGCTAAGTCGGTTCAGAAATGCAAAATCTCAATGGTTCCATGTTGACCCGAAATGACCCGATCCGTGGTCAAGGGGTTAAGCGTCATCTCAAAACCTCAACGTCAATTCAAACTCAACGATTCGGAGCGACCGCTTCCCTGTTGAAGTTATGAAACAGCCACTTCTAATTTCCTTTAGCTTAGTGTTTGCCAGTTTAAGCAAAAAAGCCTACTTACTAGTAAGCACTGATAAGATAAGCCTTGTACGGAGAAAGTCCGTCAATGGTGATGTTTACTGCCAAGTGTCGGCACTGTGAAATTTTCTTAAGTCTAAAATCTTAACCTGTGTACAGAGGAGGCGTCTGTACACAGGCTATAAAATCTCAGATCTTTTTTTTTTCCTCTAAACGAAACTATGCGGAGGATGTTACTGACCTCTGTATCACTGATCCAACTGTCCTCTCCGCTCTCCAATCCACCAACTCCGCTGTCAGAGACTTTGGATGGTACACCGTCTTGATCACTTCCCATAGAATCGATACTACAAAACAGCAAAGAAAAGCGGCTTTTATAGCATTACAGTTCCGTATCATCCTGGCCCTAGTTGTTCAAACGTTGGATAGCGCTATCCACCGGATAAATCACTATCCAGCGGATAGCGTAATTGGTTTCCCTAATACCTATCCGCTGGATAGTGACTTATCCGGTGGATAGCGCTATCCAACGTTTGAACAACTGGGGCCTGATCACTTCCTATAGAATCGATACTACAAGCAGCAAAGAAACGCGGCTCTCTCATTCAGTGCTAGCCTGCAGTGCAGGCGCATTTTGGGCGGGCGAAAGCCGCTTGTTTATGTTCGTCGCATTGTTGTAACCGCCATCTTTGATTCGCTTGCCCGAAGTAAACGCCTGCACTGCAGGCTAATTCAGAGCCATATCACTGATCTGAAGAAACGCCTTTGATTCGAGAAGTAAAGTTGCTTGTGACATCACGATACCGAATCACTGTTCGAAAAGAGTAGGGGACGTAGACCCTGGTGGTGTGGTTAACCTTTCCTGGGCTGGGTGGGTAATCTGTAAGGACAGCTCTTAATGTAGGGATAACCTCATGATCGTCCACTCCTTCAGGAGTCGAAATGGCTACCTGTAAACAGTTTATGTGTATGATACATGCGTCATACGAATTATAGAGTTGCTAACTCAACGACCCACCGCCTTGCTAAACATTTTTCACAATAATCTTTTAACAAATGTAACTTTTTGTTCACCTCTTTCTTCTCTTGCTTTCACTGGTCATTAGTTGAGCAAGCGTGCTGTCTTGTCTTGTGAGTTCTTTTTCTAAACGACAAATAGGGATGTTAGTTACCGCTAAATCTAAAACCAACTGAAATATAAAAAAATTAGCTTTCAAATACAACAATAACTTACTGAATTTCCTGAGGAGTTTAACTAAGTCCTCATGGCCGTATTCCTGCAGCAAAGAAAACATTATTTAAATTTTTATTTGTAATCAGGTGCACAAACTGAATTAACACTGCTCTGAGCAGCAATGAGCAAGTTGCTTCCCACGCGGACGTTCTTAGGGCTTCGTCACGCGTTCCGGAGGATTGCGTGACTAGCCAAAAGAACATCTGTGTGGGAGGCTAAGCAACGGGCAAAGCAACTAAATCAAACTAAAAGATAAGCAACATATTTTACCTCAGCAATATCCAGCGGCGTACGTCCATTGTTATCAACCAGATCTATTTTGGCTCTGTTAGCAATAAGCCACTTTACACACTCCGTGAATCCGCTGCAACAAAATAAAATCATTTTAACAAAAGTACTGTTTCTAGGTCACTTAAGAAGAATTTACAAGGGTTGCGCGGTAGTGAGAGCACTCGCCTCTCACCAACGTGGCCCGGGTTCAAATCCCGGTGTCGACGCCATATGTGGGTTGGGTTTGCTGTTGGTTCTCCACCTTGCTCAGAGAGGTTTTACTTGGGCACTATAGTTTTCCGCTCTCCTTAAAAACCAACACTTCGATGTGGAACGCACGGAAAACTTTAAACGAGTCCTCAAGAATCCCTAGAGGGTAAACAAAATTACAGTTACAAATTTAATATTCAACTTACCTCATACAAGCAAGATGAAGAGGAGTAAGTTCATCAATTGTCCTAGAACTCAGCGTACTTCCCATGGCTGAGAGGATCTTATCAAAAACAGATAAATGAAATCAGTAAAGAATAATTGGTAAAATGTGTCGGTATTATAAATGTCTTAGCGCTCATAAGTTGTTAAGAGAGTATGATTGCTTTCAGGGACGTGTGCTATTTTGGAAACTACATGGGAGTTTTCTAGACCGTTTGGTAAATTGTAGAGTAAAAGGAATTAGCAGAAACTCGCAATAGAATCGACTATTTCATTGTTCTGCTTTTACAACTTCTTAAACCGGAACATGAATAACCAGAAATGGACGCCAAGAAATTCGACAGAGTGTGATTGGGACAACCAAAAATAATCGAGTAAATCAGTGAACAACTACCCTTTACGTTTTCAAGACTGGGTTCTGGACCGGTAAAACAGCTGCTTAACTCCCTCAGCTATATTGCGTTCCGCGATATAGCTTATTAGCCACATTAACACTTATTTTTCAGACTGTTGAACTGCTGCAAGATATCGCCTAAGTTTAAGAGTTACTAACATGGCCCTTCGAACTTTACCCACAAAACAAAGTGCCATTTCCGAACTTTGAAAACCTTTTATACAAAATTTCTATGATAATTAATTTTTCACCATGCTAGATACAAGACACTTTCCCTTGTTTTAAAAAAGACGATTAAGGCAACTTAGAAATGGCTAATTAGTTTTTTTCTTTATTGGTTGTTTGGTAGGTTTTTTTTCGTAGTAGTTGCTGTTTCTTTTCCAACCTACCATCATGCAGTTCACGTGACCATTCATGGCAGCCAAATGCATGGCGGTATAGCCAGTCGGAGTCTCCTCTGCTAGGTCTACACCGCTGACCGCTAGCCACTTGACGCAGTCCAGTCTGCCGTTGGCTGCCGCTAGATGCAGTGGGTTCATACCGCGTTCATCAGTCTTATTTTTCATCTCAGGAACTACGCTTATCAATTCTTTGATTCGATCAAGGTTTCCTGTTTTGGCGGCGTCATGTATTGAAATACCTTAACGGGAGAAAAAAGCAGTTAACATTGCACCGGGTGATAAATCAGAGGGCAATCAAGAACTTTACCAAGATCAAACGAACAATAAGCCAAACAGATCCAGAGGGAAACAGCGAAAAAATGGAAAACAATAAGTTTGACTTTCTCGCTGATTCTTAGATAAAAAATATCAATGGAAAAAAAAAGTATATGTCATGTGTTAATTTAAGAATAAAGTTGGACGTGTTCACTTTGATCCACCTTAAAAGTAGCCTACGATCAAACACAGTTCCTATATCTCTCTCTATGTCGCAAAACGCCTAATCGCACGTTACTAACGGCTCAGAGAGACGACACAATATTCATCGCAAAATTGCATGGCAGAAAAGTTGCGCCGTGTTTTTCACCTCTTAATTTCCTTCGCCATTCTACTTCGGACAACTTTTCGCGGGAAAACCAGTAGTGCCCATGGTGTTGCAAAATGTCGGCTATTTTCTCAGGCTAAATATTTATCAAAAACACAATAATTCTCAGATGCTGCAAACATTAACAAACCTTTTCTCAGGACACTTTCACTTTCATGTACAGATTCCTTGTGTCGCTCTCGTTCCTTCTCGTGTTTTGCGCGCACTCCAGCCTTAAATCCCTCGAAAAATTCTTCACTCTGGGCAGAAATAGGTCGCTCACGCTCGTTCTGTCAAGAAAATCATTGACTTTGAATTTATCACAATCAGTCAGTCGGTAAACAGGCCCCCCAGTTGGAGAAGAGCGTAGAAATTAAAGGGGTTAGTTTCTCCGAAAACTGGGGTGTTGCATCGCTGGGGGAGTGAAATACAAAGATTTAGTTTTATCAACTGTATTGATAAGGAAGAAATAGCCACCGTACGGAAATAAATAATCGATTCGCTCTGACGAAGGGCTAGGACCCGAAGCATCAGTTTCTCTATATCCCTGCAATCACAAATTTACCTTACCAACTCAGTTGATAAAAGCAAATCTTTCTAAATTTTAAAGCTCGTTCGCTCTAACTCTCGACAGAGTGAAGGTTGATAGTCTAACCCGTTTCAGGTGTTCACTGCATTCTCGAGGCATCGGAGAAGCACAAAAACAGCGAAGAGACTCCTTACTTCCTCAGTCTCCCTCAGCGCTGTATCCGACGCCTCGAGAATAGGACTGCCTGGAAAAGGCAAGGAAAGTGAGAAACTGCGTTGGTGAGGGAATGAAACACTAATGAGTCGTATATACTAAATTGTTATATCAATTTTACCACAGTAAAGAGATTCAAAAGCCAACGTTTCAAACTCTAGCCCTTCTTCTTCGTCGTCGTCTTTGCCTTAACGAAGCCTGTTTTCGCGCTGGTATGCTGGCTTTGAATCCTTTACAAAAGGACAATTTAATTTATACACTTAGCTTGATAAAACTAAACTTTTAAAGCCTATACGTAAGTCTGGAAAAATTCAATGAAAGTTGCCTCGCATACAAAGAAGGGCTTTCTCCACCAACAAAACCTACGCACAAAAAACCTTTTCCCAAATGAGAGTGTAACTGCTAGCGTCTGTCTATTCAGGAGCGGCTCCTGGTCTCTTATATTTCTTCAGTGCTCTTGCGTGTTCCGCTCAATAGTGAGTGTCATTTAACAACACAATTTAGTTTTACGGAATTTCTCCGGAGCAATTTTTTTTACTTAAAGTTAAGCAGTATTTTTTCATGTTAAAGATGGCAGAATCTTTTTCCCCAATTTTTCTGTCTATAAACTAAAAGAATGATCTTACCTCAGGCTTTGTATCACCAGTAAACTCAACCCGAGGCTCTTCCTCCTCCTCTTCCTCTTTTTCAGGCGCCGCTTCCTCTATGTCCTTCTCCTGTTCAACTTCGTTTTCACCGCTTTCGTCTTCTTTTTCTTGTTCTTCCACTTTTGTTTTTTCTTCCATTTTTTCCTCTTCCTTGCCTTGTTCTTCTGCTCCAAACTCTTGATCCTTAGTCTTCCTTCCAGCCGCTTTCTTGAACGATGTCATAGCAGTAGTGACAAGTTTGAGATTATCTGACCCGTTCTTTGTTACAGCTGCTCTCTTTTCACCTCCCGTTTCCTCTTCTTCATCTTTCTCTTCTTCTTCGCTTTCACTTGAATTTTCTGCCTCCTCTCTTCGCTTTTTACCCTGTGTTCTTGAATTCTCCTCTTCGTCTTCGCTCTCGGAATTATCGCTCTTATCATCGGGGTCGAAAAACTTCTCGTTTTCTAGTTCCTCGACACCCCCTTGCTTGTCATCCTCGCCTTCGCTGATATCAAACAGGTTTTCAGCCTTTACAGCGATAAAGCCGTCCTCCTGAACCTCGCTTTCACGGGGAGTCGGTACTGGAGGGGGTTTGGACACGACTGGCTCGGTCACATGCTTTGAAGTCTTCTCTACATGGGATTCCTCTTGACTCTTTGGCTTCTTTTTAGCTTCTCTTAAGTCAGGAGCAGGAACATTATCTTCATCGCTTGAGAAACTGTCGCTGTCACTAGCGCTTCTGAAAAAGTCTTCGTCTTGTCTCTCGTCGATCCTTGGTAGGACAGCTACAAGATGGGACGCTGCGCAAAAAGCGAATATGATAAAAGTAAATATTATATAAGAAAAGAGCTTTTTACGTAACATTTCCAATTCGCGGATAAAATACAGACCTTTAGGTCCTTTAGATTCGAGGCCGAAGACGAGATTTGACTTAAAAGTTTTTTTTGGCGTATTCTCCAAAAATAGACACCCCTGAAAGCTGCATTTTACTCTTTTCACCAGAAAAGTTAATACGGGTTATTTTTAATGAAGGAAGTTAAGCCCTACCCGATCACAAAATGATAAAACTTCCGTCACTAAAATTTTCCCTAGAACTCATGGTAGAAGGACAGCGGCTATCGCGTTTTCCCGCCAAAATAGGCACTTTACGATCCGACGACGTGATGGCAAGGAGAACGTCTAACAAACAATTGGTTTAGAAGGCAAAACAACACCTTTACACGTGCATCACACTTTTTTGTACATTTCTCCGCTGTTTTTGCACGAACACGACGTGAAATTGCCTAATTTCTAACAAGTGACGACGAATATTATTTCTCGTTCTGAACTTGGATAGGGATCCAAGAAATTCAACTCCAGGAGGGTACGCCAACTTTTGATATAGTAAATAGGTAGGAATATTCGCGATAAAGACTGAAAGAACGTAACTTCACTTTTTAAGCGACATTGTCACTACCATCGCGTCGTCGGATTGTAAAGTCCCTAATGACACTAGTTAACGCGCGCGCTTCTTAGTAACCACAAGAAGATTAAACAAGAAGAGACTTATCAAAGTATGTTATACCTGGAAAGACATCACAGACTGGTAAATCACGAATAATCTGTCCGTCATCATCGCGCGAAGATAGCCACCTGAATAAAAAACAAAAATGATATAAAATGAGGTGAACTTAGAGGAATGGCGTGTGACAAAAACATTTAAAAATGCTAAAATCGACCAAGAGGGACCTAAATAACTTTAACGGATAAAAATTATGCAGCCATTATACGGTATGTCACTGACAAACTCCAGTCAGCCAATCAACTTCCAGATTTTGTTCAACACTCGCGCAGCAATAAAACACACACCCACCTGTTGCATTTGAATTCAAATGCTCTCGTGGCCTCGGGACCTTCCTTGATATAAACTTTGTCTAAGAACCAACCATAACCTGCAAGTACCAACGATTTAACATTCAGTAAAATGAAGGAACCAATTACTTCCGATAGTCAGATGCCGACACTAACTCACCTAACTTTGTTTCGTTATGTCCAATTCTGATGCTTGACAACTTTCCAAGGAAAACTGAATCTATGACAAAAATGTCAACCTAAAAGAATAAAAAACAGAAAACTAGTTTTGGCTAAGCTTACGTAAAGCCCGAGGGGTACTCCCTATAATGGCCTATACTGAGAGGCTCCGCCCGAAAGGGGTACCTTTTTCAGGGTTCAGGTTCTGACAGGGTATGGGATATATGAAAGGACAGGAAAATCTATCGAACAAGTAATTAAAAAGGACTTTCATTCAAATGTTTCGAAAAGACGCGCCTTTGTTTTATATGGCTATACAGCTGACAGGACGACTTTCCGTTTTGATCAAGAGACTATTAAGGGGACAGAGAGGGCATCCCCCATATACACCCTATTCCATAGGTAATTCGTCTCGAGTTATTTTTAGAATCGGGATAAAGTTACCTCGCGCGAGGCGTGGATGTTTCGTGGAGGTTTCGCATGACCAAACGCCGTGCAAAACATGTCGGGCGAGAGGCAATGAAAGCGTAAAAAGATCGAGAGCATTCCTGAATATTGAAGCGAAATGAGTCGGCGCTCACCTGGGAAAAAGGAATCGCTGGACTCTTTGACAACCCGTGAAATCAGTTTAACTCGAAGTTGTCGTAACCTCAGTGCTTTAATAAAATGAGAAATTTCGCCGGTCTATTGAAACCGGTCGTTTGTACAATTAAGGGAGTTTAAGATCCAACGACGCGGACGACAACTAGAACATCAAAAAAACAATAGGTTTAATTAGCAAAACAACAACTTCGCACGTGCAACACACTTTTTTGTTCATTTCTTTCCGGTTTTTGCACGACTACGACGTGAAAATGCCTAATTTCGCGTTTTATGGAGGACGTAAATAAGCAACGACGAAATTTTATTTCTCTTTCTGAGCTTGAATATGGTCCCTTGAAATTCAGCTTTAGGAGGGTTCGCCTACAATTGACAAAGTAAGTGGGTAGGAATAATCGCTATAAAGACTGAAAAAAAAAAACATCAAACCAGAAATTGCTCTCTTCAAACTGTAAATTATAAATGATCCTGAGAGAATATTCAGTGTGTTAAGGATTTCCCTGCTCTACTGTTAGCTCTATACAAGAGAGGAAGGGCGATTCTTTTCTAATTTCGGTTTCGCTGACACGGCTTTCGCAGAAATCTCGCTGTAGTCGTTTTCGTCGACAAAAGGAATAGCAAAATCGCTCTCCGCCTCTTCCCCCATTTTGTTCTACGTCATTTCGTGAAGGACGCGTGGGTCTCAGCGTGGGTCATCCACGCGGAAAACATTCGCGCTATGTGATTGGCTGTTGTCTAATCCCCCTTGAGATCTGTGGTGTTAAAAATAACTCGAGACGAATTACCAATGGAATAGGGTGTATATGAGGGATGCCCTCTCTGTCCCCTTTATAGTCTCTTGGTTCTGATTTATTCTTATTAAGCAGGGAGATGAATTGAAATTGGTACCATTTTTCAGTGGAAGGTATGCTAAAGGGATACCATTTCTGCCAAAAATGGTATATATAAAAGAGTAAACGGTTGGACTTCGGGATGGCACCTCCCCGTATTAGACTTTGTTGAATGGTCCCGGGACGTAAAGTAAATTATTTTAGTGGAATATCCTGCACACATTTAAGACAAAAATATGAGGGTTCCTACTTTTCGCTCCGATTCGCGACCTTCCTACCTGTCCTCGCTGGAACTTCGATCTGTGCGTTCTTGATCGTAGTAACTGCCTCTCGCCAGAGTTGCCGTATTCTCCAAAAATAGTCAACTTTACAGCAGCCTTTGTACCAGCGCCTAACTTGTCACCCGTCAGGATGTAAACTTCATAAGTGAGAACTGTTCAAAGGCAAAACAACAGAGCAGCAGTTGGTTACTTTGCAATGTTACAGCATCTACTTTGTACTTCTCGTAACAATCGTTATTTGTTCGTTATTTTATGAGAATTGCAGAGTTGAATCTGCGAAAGCACGAAAAATATAAACAATTCGTCTTCCATATTCATGCAACCGCACTGTCAGTTTAAAAATCAAAATATGAAGGAGCAGTGTTTACTGGAGTCACCCTACGTCGCCTAAGTATTGATTGCTTCAAACGTGAGCCCTCTCTAATTTTCATGAAAATTTGCTTCATTCAGAAGTAAAAATAGATGACGTTGAGTTGTTAAAACGCCATAACAAATTACTAAAAGCCAAGCGGGAGTAGCTACAATCATGGACAAAAGTCTTGGGACAATTTTGCATTTCTGTGACGTTGTCCATTTCACACAGGCCCAACCCCTCCCCTCACCCCACAAACAACTTTGGACGCGTATATCCAGAAGTTTTTTCCCAATTTCGACTTTGTGGGAGAACAGCAAAAAAATTTCGAAAGGTTGCACTGTTTTATGAGGGAAGCCAGAAGTTACAAAAAAATATGAATACTGCATTACTGTCCCAAGGACTTTTGTCCTGCATCGTAACATCACGTCAAGGTGGGACGGGCAGGATTATGTATTATGCTACAGGCTGAAATTGGCGCCAAGTAAATTAAACTTAACGAACCTTTAGGCTCTAATTCCCTGTTTCTCGTCTGTGTTTCTGCGGAAAGAGGTGTTGATGTTGGGATGTCTGCGGTACTTGCTCCAACTGTTGCTGTCTCTGTGGACACATACACCTCTTGGACTCTCTCTAACGGGGTTTGTTTGACTGGCGACAGTCTTGAAGGGAGGATGATATGTCTGTCAATCTGATCCAAATCTTCGTCATATTGTTTAACAGTCTGTGTACCTACAATGATGTAGATGAACTTATGCAGGGTTAGCCTCGAGAAAAGGGGTCTGAGTTGGCGGCAGCACTGTGATTGAATATGCAGTTTCCAGCTGGCCTTTGTCGTGTTTAATTTTCTACTACAGGTGGGTCAAGTCAAAGTGAAGTGATTTTTGCAGAATGCTCCATCCCCTCCCCTCCGCTCCCCTTCCCCACACACCCAGGTGGTGAGAATAGGTCACAAAAGTTCCACTCATTTTATCACTGCAAGAGATGCCAGCAGATGTCGTTTGCAGTGTTGCCACAGTTTCTTCCAATGCTTTGCTGCATTTTGTGCTCTAAACTGTTAGCAGTCTAGGAGCAGTAGCGTGTGTAGCCACTAATCTCCCGTGTTTTGCTACCTAGCCTGCAAGCAGCTTTCCAGGGATCGTCCCAGGGCAAGGCGAGGCCATCGGCTTTATGGGAGGGGGGAAAGAGCTCCCCAGCCCTGTCCCCTTCCCCCTTCAGAGCTTGCCAGCAGGCTACCCTTTACCCCTCTTCCACCCCACCCCACCTACCACACTAACAGACTACCATTCGCCACTAAAGAAACAAAAAGGGTAACGGAGCCAAATTCATCGTTACTGGGGATGTGCCGGTCAGCTATTGGCTAATTCTTTTTCCTGTCCCCGATAACAGTCTCAGAAGTCTTTGCGAAAGTTAGAAATTTCTAGATGACCGTTCCATTCAGGTACAATTTTCGAAGCTTATCTAATAAATTCTCTACGATTTTCTGAAGTTTAATTTCTGACATTTTACTCCCCATGTAAGGCTAATTTTCAAAGAAAAAGGCAACCTAAAACTTTTGGGATTCAAAAATGTAATGGAGAGAGGAATAAGAACAATTCTCACTTTCGTAAAACGTTCAATTGCATCAAAAATTTTCCGGAAAATAATACTGAAGCCCTTGTAATTTCGAAAAGACTTACGTTCTCCTGGGATGACCGAACAGATACAAATTTTATGGTGCCGATTAGAATGCATTTCTAGATATCTTAAAGTACTCTGGATAGCCTAAAAAGAGTTTTAAATACACATTTAGGAGGAAACCATCGTTGGGTGCCCCTGATCAGATGATTACAAAGCAACTCACCCGAATGAACAACTGTCTGTGTAGACATATCAATCATTTCATGTTCACTTTCCATCCATGATTGCCTCGGCGTTGTACAAGTGGAGGACAGTCTTGGAGATCCTCCACTTTCAAATTCTTCATCATCATAACTGTCTTCCTCTGTCCGTGAATTCTGTGGAACAGCCGCACTTTTAGGTCTAGTTTCTTTTGATTGGTGCTTTGATGCAATGACACTGCTGCCACGCCCCTCCAAATTCATGCGTCCAACTAATGACCTACAAAATCACCAAGAAAACATCTCACCAAGGGCACAGACATCAGTATGCAATATAAATGCTGGAGATTCTATTTTCTACCATGACTGTTTCTGTTTTTCCTTATTTAGTATAATTAGAGACCTTAGGAATCCAAAATGAGAACAACTACAAGAACAAGATTTTCACATAAGCAGTGCGTGTGCAAGTGCGTGACCATCATCATTTTGGCGGGAAAATACGATAGCCATCGCCATTCTAGTGCAGGTTATGGTGTTGTAGTAACGGAAACAATTTGTCAAATGTTAAAAGTTTTGTCATTTCGCGATCCGGAGGGGGCTTAACTTCATTCAATAAAAATATCCTTGTTAACTTTTCTGGTGAAAAAAGTGAAATGAAGCCTGCGAGTGTCTATTTTTTGAGAATATGCCCGAAAAACTTCAAGTCAAATCTTGTCCTCGTCATTATTCACGTATGAAATGTTTATGTTGAATTTTATCCAGTTTCTCCACTGGCTCAAAACAAAGAGCATCATGCAGAGTCTTGGAAAATCATTGTGGAAAAAAAGTTGTTCCCCTGAAAAACAAAACAAAGTCATTTGTACACAAAGGAACAAGCAGCGAAGTTTTCTTCAATGATTTTCTTATTTTTGCACATGATGCAAACTTGACTTTTGAACCTGTAATACTGATCAAATAGTTCATGTGAACAAGTAAAAATGCACACAAATTTGAGCCAACTGACAAACTGGCGTAAACTTCATCATGGGCCCTCTAGGTTTCTCTGGACTTAGTTTATGACTTATAAGTATCTGATTCTAAGACAACTGTCACGTCTACGGGAGGGAGAGGATCTGGCTAAATTTTGGGTTAAAAAGTTGAAAACCAAGCTTTAGTTAAATAATGTTAACTTAAATTATACAACAACTCGTGTTTTTCTTTCACCTGAGGCGATCTTCATCGTCACTTTGTGATCCTCCAGGCAGCACAACATGGACACCACTTCGGCCATGTTTCTCTCCATCTCTTCTTGAAGAGGATGGCTTAAAAAATGTGGATTCAGGTCTTCTGTGAGGAGCTGACCCTGATCTGGGTTTACCCTGGAAAAATGATTTCGAAAACTTCAGCCAAGAGGGACCAACATCAATAGTTTTTACATACATACATGCATACATTCATTGTGACTCCCTTTACAGGGCTTTTACAGGGCATTAAGAGATCAACTGAGTTGAGTGAATTTCGTAAGCATTTAAGATCTTTTAATCTTATCAACTTAAAAGCCAGTTGTAAGTGTATTATTTTTGTATATCTTAGGGTTTTTTCTATATCTTAGATTTATTTTTTTTTATCTCAGGGTTTTTAACTTATTCCTACAATTTTTAGTTTTTAATTAATTCAGTAGGACGCGGGAGGGTGTTGCTTTGAACGTTTGAGCATTCACGGATATATTATTTTTATTTGTTTTTATACGCGTATGATCTTTTAAATTATTTTTATTGAAATGTATTGTATTATTATAAGTTAGTATTTTTATTGTCATATGTTTCATACATGAGTTTCCAGCTCCAGTGATTGGGACAACCCCGTCCCACATATTGACATAAATAAATTGAATGAATGATTGATAATTGATTGATAATTGATTGAATTTGTACCACATGACCAAGTTTCCCCTTTACTTATCGTTTACTGGTCATTATTTCTACTCATAAATTAGCAGCTTCACGCAATTTTTTATCCAAAAGAATTGTTTTGAGCTGTTTTTATCTGCTCATTTTCTATTTTGGGAAACTCCCAACTTGAATCTGACGTTTGACATTTGCCATATACGTGAAGCTTAAACTCCCTAATATAAATTTTCTCCTAACAATGCAAGAGAAAAGGTTATTAAAAAACCAAAATGATCACGTAAGGGAAATGCTTTGATTTTTTATCAAATTCTCCTGACTAATTCTTTAAGAAAAGTATGGAGACCAGTCTCGAGAATTTGTATGCGGATAGTAGAAAGCATGCATGTACATTCAGCTATATGTCTTGTTTCATCTGTGGTTGGTGTTACCAATGAAAACTGCCACAAACCTTTGGAGGGGCAGGTCGTCTTGATACTTTTTGAGAACCTTCGGAATCTAGAGAAATGGGAAAAATTAATAATTATTTGAGGATAGAAATCGGTCCAGAGAGATAAGCCACAACTAGAAATATCAACGAGCTCTCTCAAAAAGTATCCAACTTGAAAAGTCCAACAAAATTAATATCATAAGATAAAAAAATGTAAACATTAGTCTTGTAGATCTCCACAACTCTTTAGCACATGTGTAGGTCTAGAGTACCTGATGAGAGTGACTCTGTGGCCACTTGGCGCTTCTTTTCTCTTTGAAGTCTGGGAATATCCTGAAAGTCAATCAACCAACCAATTTACTCACAGAGTCTGTTAATCAATGATCTAATCAACTAGCATATCCACATACCTGCAAAAATATCTAATTATTCTGTCGCTAAAAAGATGAAAGAGAAAGGTATATGGATACATGACACAGTGTATAAAGGATCCCTGAAGAGTTATACCAAATGGTACTTTGTTACAAAAAAACCAGGACACAAAACCTTGCAAATCTTTTTCTTGAAAAAAAGGCAGATAATAATGACCTAAAATTTTGTTCATAACAATGTAAGCAAGGTAATAAACATTTTTAATTGATAAGTTACACTTTAATGTTTTACCTTTTCAGAAGCCTGAAATCCTTTGCTTTGCTTTTTAGTTGCAGGTAAGGCAACAGTTTCCTGAATTTAAAAAAAAACAGAGATTTTTTACAGAAAGTATGTTAAATAAAGGATTCAAAAAAAGACCTAAGCAATAAATCTCCATTTAAGAATAACAATTTAATTTTAAAATAATATAACTTTTATGGTAACTAGTAACACTGGTAAAATGAACTCACTGCTTCATTCTCTTTGAATAATAGTGAGATCACAGCTTATATAGTTTCCTGAGGGTAGTTACATTGCATATACATTTAAGTGGTAACCTCTTTATTAAGGGACACAAAAAGTAAAAAAATGCATGAGTCAAAAATGACTGCTGGTAGTTGATGATTATAAGTATAAATAAAGTAATTTTCTGTAACAGGATCTTTGACAGACAAACTGTGAGTTACAGTGTATTCAAGCAGTGATGGTGTTTTTCTAAATGAAAAGTCATCAAACAGTAATCTGAAATCTTACCGTAGCAACAATAAGTTTAGTAGCCATGTTAACCAGTCTCTCCCTTTCATCTCGACTAACATGCTGAGGAGGGGATCGTCTTAGTATTCTCCTTGGTTTGCCAACCACATTGACAGGGAGTTTTCTGAAAACATAAAATGCACTATAAGTCTCATACTTTCCAGATGTTAGTGTTTGGCTCTAGCTACCTACCGGTACCCCCCTAGAGTGCCATCTTGCTGTTTCCAAATGAGCCCCCTTTGGCAAGTATAGATATATCGAGTAACATCTTTCAAATAACTTGTTATTATAATTTGTATGATAGATTTAATGCTTTTGCTCCACTGTGAGATAATATTGGATTGTCCCAGCCAGTCATTCATTGACTAATGTTGTTGCTGTTGTTGTTGTTATTATAGAAAGAGGTACAAACTATTAATAGTAGAAATGGTGGTTTAAGTTCAGGCTCTTGTCAAGAGCATGTAGCACCCTGATGTACGAGAATAACTCAATTAATAAAAAAGTATATTGACAGCAGTACAACTTGTTATACGGTCGAACCTCTCTAATACGGACACCAAAGGGACAGAGCGAAGAGGTCATTATGATGACATCACTTTTATGACTCCACTTACAGTTTTAAGTGTTGAGTAGCTAAAACTAGGCTCATACTCGTTGTTAAACCACATTTAAAGTAATTAATGTGAAGTACAATTCTGAAAGCGTCTTTCGCTACTTTGCAAGTGCAGTTAACAGTAACTAGAACTTACAAAATCTAATAGAGAAGATCTTTATGCTATATGTAGTTATTGAAGCCTTAAAAAAGTCAGTTATGTTCCTCTGTGCATACTGGACTCTATATCACCTTGCATAGCTCATCAGCCAGACTAGACGGGATTCACCCTGTGCAGATTCAGGTGATCAGGATTCGGGTTCGGCACCTGATCACAGCAGTGTCCGTAATAAAGAGGTTAAGTTTATATGAATTTACTCTCTGGGGCCAAGATATATATATATATATATATGTTGCATAAAAAAACGGTCCTTGTAAAAAAGCGTCATTTTTATGTAAAAAAGCCGCTTTTTTACAAATTGAGCGGTTGTAAAAATACTGCTTTTTTACAAAAATATATTTTTGTAAAAAAGCAGCTTTTTTACAAATTAAGCGGTTGTAAAAATACTGCTTTTTATGTAAAAAAGCTGCTTTTTTACAAAATATATTTTTGTAAAAAAGCAGCTTTTTTACGTAAAAAAGCTGCTTTTCTACAAGTTACCTGGTTGTAAAAATACTGCTTTTTTACAAAAATAAATTTTTGTAAAAAAGCAGCTTTCTTATGTAAAAAAGCTGCTTTTTTACAAATTAAACGGTTGTAAAAATACTGCTTTTTTACAAAAATATATTTTTGTAAAAAAGCTGCTTTTTTACAAAATATATTTTTGTAAAAAAGCTGCTTTTTATGTAAAAAATCTGTTTTTTTACAAAAGATATTTTTGTAAGAAAGCTGCCTTTTTATGTAAAAATCCTGCTATTTTACACAAATAGACCATTTGACAAACCCATTTATCGAAGACAGGCTGTTTTCTATAGCATGGTTCGAACTTTTTCGTGCGCTTCTCAAACCGTAGATTATAATATATACGGCTAGTCACGTTCACGTTCCCGTGTCCCCTTTATTGTGGGGCTTTTAAATTCCCTTGTTAACTCGCTGACAGCCTTAAAAATTTACGTTCTTTTTATTCTTTTTATTATTTCTTCTTGTTTCCTTTGTCATTCAATTTTCCAGGACCTTCTAATTGTTGAATGCGAAGAAGGAACAGGCAGTAATTTCATTTGTTATGCTTATCGGCGGAGGTCACGCACGGCAGTAACTGCATGTTAGGCAATAACAGAATAGCTGGGTTGTTCACTGTCTTATTTATAAGCAATGCCTGTCACAATCTCTTGCAGCAACCAAAGCCTTCTATTCTCTCCTTCATTGCTACTTTCGTTTAAGCCGAAAACTGTACAGAATATTGTTCTGTATTATTTATCTATTTTCCCAAGGTTATCAGCTGCAATAATCGGTTTAACTGTCAACAAAATACTTGGCTATAATGCTTTGATGGTCTTAGCAGTGGACAAATAAATTATAACTCCATTTCCAGCATAAAATCTTCAGCAAGAATCAATAACAGCAATTGTTAGGCAATTTCCTGTATTATGTATGTTGCGCTAGACTTCTATCACGGGATTCATGCTATGTTGAAATCCATGTTGATGAATGCAAGAGTGTCATGTCTGCGTTACAACTTTAAGCTTTCAACATGATGTAGGAACATGTTCAGTCGGCTAATCAAGCAAAGGGAAACGCTAGCCTATGGCTACAAGCGTACATACACTCGCTTGTTAGTCTAATTTTTGCAAGACACAGAGCAACTTGTAAGGCCATAGAAACAGCGGCCGATTCGTTTGTAAGAATTAGGGACTATAAAGACGTCTGTAACGTACGGCAATGCGTGTTTTATTTTAGAGATCGAGAAATAAGCCCGAAAACACTTGTAAAGGCTAAACAACTTTAATATAAACACAAGCTGAATTCGCCAGCAACATTTAGTGTAGGACTGTTTTTTTACAAAATATATTTTTGTAAAAAAGCTGTTTTTTTACAAATATATATCAGTGTAAAAAAACAGCTTTCTTACGGTACCGTTTTTTTACACAACATATATATATATATATTTAGTATATACACACTCAGTGATCTTGGTAATTCAAGCAATCTGATTGGTTAGCTATCTCGGACTATGACGTTATATTCACCGCGCTAGGCGGTGAATATAAAGTCGAACAAAATCGCTGTCGTGAACTGGGTGTTTTGCCAAAGTTTCAAAGTAAAACCTTTTTGAAAATACACGAATATCCAAGTGCTGATGACTTTGAAGGCAAGAAAAGACTTCATGGTGTTTAAACAGCGTGATTTATTGTGAAGTGGTTTACTTTAGCTGACTTTTTGTACGCTCGAAGCTATGTTTACCACTTCAGAGGAAAACGAGGACGCTTTGTCACTGTTTTGTGATTTCGGGATTTTCTCGCAAGACCAATTTTGCCTATAAATAGAGGTTAATTTATGGAGAAGAGAGGAAGGCAAATATTTTCGAAAATTGTACGTGCCAGCAAGTTAACAAGGCAAAGAACTTTGGAGATAAACAACGCTCACCTTGATCGCGGCCGCTGTTGACAGCATTTGCAAGAAGCGACGAAGAAAACTTTCTCATTCACGGTGAGTTGACAGAAATAAAGCTCTAGATACTTTTATTCTCAGAATTGGGTAGTAATTTAAATTTTCGGCGTTTTCTTTTAAACCGTTGATGCTAAAGCTTTCAAAACTCGATACAAAAGGATTAAAACTATCACTTGCCATGTTTGAAGATACTGTAAAGATGTAACTTTTGCGCATCAACTGTTTACGGCTTCGTGTTCACGCATGAATTTTCACCCGTCAATCAAACTAATCGTTTTTTTAAGGGTTCCTTTCTGATTCTGTTTAGATCACTTCATGTGAATATACTAAAACAATTATTCACCTCAGGCTCAGTTAATATTGTTGAATAATCCCCTCGACTTCGTCTCGGGGATTATTCAACAATATTAACTTCGCCTTCGGCGAATAATTGTTAAATATATATATATATATATATATATATATATATATATATATATATATGAGAGTTTCGTCGGGACTTAGAAACTGTCAGTAATAGAGTCTGAGGTGTCCATATTAGAGAGGTGTCCATACCGAGAGGATCGACTGTACTGTAATGTTTAAATTTACCATGGAAAAGAAATGATGACTAGGTTCCTTTGAACGGTGACAGCATAGGGGATTTACTTGCATCATATATGTCTTTAGCCATTCAATTTGCAATGTCTTCACACACACATACTTCAAATGTATCATGAGTTACTTCAAGCACTGAAAAAATGCTAGAACTGCTAAACTGCTAAACAGTAATATTTTTCTTTGGAGTTGAACAGTAATTCATAATGTACCTTCGTCGAGGGAAACATGAGGACTCAAGGGAAAGCAAAACTAACTGGTTTCCAGAGGAACTTGACATTAAGTGTTTTGTTATAATTATTTCTACACTTTCACTTCAACAGCAACAAAAGAAACATGAGCTAGCTAGGCTTCATGTTTGTATCGTTGTGTTCATTCATGAAAAAGAAAACTGTCGGTGTTTTTCCCACCTTCTGTCATGCCACTCTCCACAATGCTTTGATCACATGCTGTAATGTATCCCAAGTGGGGTACATTGCTTAAATTTATGTATCACAATCAAGACACATTATTGATTTTAGTCAAGGCCACATGACCAAGAATCAACCAATGGCAGTCCCTGTTTAGTTGAGTGAAAGTCTAGGAATAAAACAATGATTCAAATAATGTACCTTCGCTTAGCTCCTCTCTTTGTCTTCATATACTGGTCTACAGTTATCGTGGCTTGTGGTCGGTGTGGAGGTGGCTTAGGTGTTACCATCTGAGGTATAGCATAAGGTGAGATAGGACCAGGCTTGAGTCTATAATCCACAGATGCCATGGTCTGGTCCATAAAACCTCTCACTGTACCCTCGCGGGCATCTTGGTTCCGAGCTGTGTGCATTTGTTGCAACTGCTTCTTTACGTTATTATTGTGAAAGTAATGCTTTAAGCTTCTGTCATGGATTCCATCATAATCTAATGTTGGACCCTAGATTTGAAATAAACAGCAAATAATGATCATAATTATTATATTTGTTGAAGTTAAAGCTTGAGGAATGTTTTGAAATAAGAGTGGTCTTGTTGAAAGCCAATTAGTTGACTAAGTCAGAGTGTTTTTGACACAACCCCCCCCCCCCGGTCCCCCCAAAAAAACAGCATTAAAAACAATGTTTGGCTTGCAAGCAAGTAAAACATGCAGAAAAATGTAGAGTTCAAGTTTGTCCAGAAGTGCAAGCAGAAGATGCAACTTAACTGCAGCTGCCAAGCTGCCAGCTCCCAGGCCTTCTTTATGCAGATGTTGTATCTCTAACAGCACTGCAATGATCTTCTTTACATTTAATTCTTTATCCCACAGGTCTAATATGTGATATTCATATGTTCATTATTTGAAATCAGCCTCATACATGTAAGTCAGCCTTGCAAATTTTCACATACACAGACTCAACTCAATGAAGCTTATTTATTTGGTTTTTGTTATTAAAAAAGGACCATACAGTGTGTATATCCATGGCTGAACTTTCTTCTTCCTCAAAGCAAAAATTGACCTGATACGTGAAAAACAAGGAAATGGCAAGCAATTCAAAAGTAGACATGGATTAAGGAATTGTGATGAAATACAATTTTACATAGAGCGGTTTTCATTTGAGTGTCGAAAAGTAATTGGTTTTGCACTTTCTACACGATGCGATTGGCTTAAAAGATTCGCGCCACCTTTTCATCCAATCAGAAGTAAAACCAAAGCCAATTGTGACGCGCTCGCATGCATTTTCCCGCGCTTTGCGTCAGCCACATGTAATTACTGCGAGTTTTGATTGGTTCAATGTATTGTCTGTGTCCTATGTGATTGGCCAGAGTAATTACTGTGGTTTTGGTTTTACGACACTCAAACGAAAACCACTCTAACTAACCATTTACAATCATTACATTAGTTTGTGTTTTTAAACTTCAACTTCAGGATGTAACACATAAATCAAACTGCTAAACTTTAAAGAGTGGTTTGATATGAAAAAACAATTCAAATTCTTACAGCTCTTAAAGGAACTGGATCCTCTCTGGGATAACATGGCCCAGATAAATCAAAACCATCTTCTCTTCTCTGAACATCAAGATAATACTTCCTACAAGTATGCAAGAGAGAAAAAAATGCGTTAACAGATTCTATTAAGGCTATAAACATAAACTGTAAAATAGTAAACACTAAGATGTTAGTGATACTAATGATGAAACCTATAATTACCCATTGATTGCCTAATTTTAGTAATGAAAACCAAAAAGTTATAAACAAGGAGAAGACTAAGTAGCAAAAATGCATGAAATTTGGTACATAGCAAGCTTAGTATTCTATAGCCATACTTCTCTTGACTTCCATACTCAGATTCTCCAGAATCAGACACTGTTTCCAGGAAGTGAAGGCAAGAATTAGGGCACAAAGGACGATGATTAAAAGATTTCCTTGAAGTTCTCTTCATGTATTATTCCAGAAAAGGAAATTACACAAAAACATTATCAAGTTCAGTTCACAAGTTCCAGAAATGTAAAATCACTAATTTGAATTACAGAGTAAGTTCATGAACAACACTGTACTGTGGTCAGAGTCAAAATAAGTATTTAACAGCTTGCAAGGGAATTGCAGTGTAAAGTTTTGAGACCATGGAAACATGCCAGAGGAGTAAAATGTTGGTTTACAATAAATAATTAATGACTTAAAAAAATGTAGCATTCCACATAGATCATTCTCAAATTAAATGCCAGGTTTTTGTAGTTTCAAAAAAAAAATACTTTGTTTTTCTGACTTAGAGTTTATGTATGATACTTAAAAAGTTTGATTTGTTAATATTTCTAAACAATCCTAAGGGAATTGAATATGACATAAATTCATTGGTTAGAGCTCCAAACAGGAACACTGATAGTTGCAAAATGAGGCTGAAATAATTAATTATTAACAAAAATAGGTCTGCTAAATGAAAACAGTCTTTCAAGATCTTCCTCTAATTGGTTATTACTGATAACAATACTCTTCTATCATTATTACTGACCTACTTAGGTCAGCAATTTCATCCCTATTGTAGAAACTATTCAGCTGACTGAAACATACATCGAGCATTTCTTTCAGTTTTCCTAGTTTCACTCTCTGTTTTCAAAACAACATACTGGGCATAGTTAGTTGATATGCACTTTATAGGGGAACACCATTTTTAAAAACTGTATCCTCATTAATTTCAGTTATATTTATAAATATATGTGCTTTTATAGCCTGTGCTAGAGTTAGATGCCTTCTCGATCCAATTCTTGACAATTGGCATCTGTTAATGGATTGTTTTAAATAATATTGGCTATATGACTGGCAGCTGGCTGGTCAAGGTTTTTCAAATCCCTAAATGGTCATTAAGCCTAATACGAACTTTTAACCATATTCTTTGTCTCCCAATCCTTGATCGATAAACCTAGATCAGTAGTTCACTTTATTTACCAGTAGCAGGGATCCATATTCCCAGAGAACTTAAAAACCTCGAAAGACGATTAAGATAACTTCAAAAGTCATCCTTTGGACGAGTGAGGTTTTGCTTAACCAGAAAATCTTTTCAAAAATTCTTATATGGTTTTATACATTTTCCCTGTGTTCTGAATGCTTACGTCTCATCCACTTAAAAACTTTTAGAATAATGGAGAATAAACAAGCAATGAAATCGTAAGTTTGGGCGCCATCTCTGATGGTGCAGCATTTTCTAAGAAACGATCACTCGCTCAGTCTATTGTGAAGTACTGCATTCAGAGGCCATTCGTAGAAAATGTGACTGCACTCATCAAGATGTGGTGTTTTTAGAGGGCGTTTCGTTAATTGCCTTTGGCAATATTTTAATAATTGCCTTTGGCAATATTTTACTCACTCGCTGCGCTCGTTCGTAAAATATTGTTTTTGCCACGAGAAAATAAATTTCATATCTTCAAGCCGCCGTGTAATGTTCTTTTTATTATATAGACATGCTGATGACGGCTTTTTTGATGATTTTCCGAAGATTTCCGACCACCTTCCGAAGATTTCCGAAGATTTTCCAAAATTGTTCGAAGGCCAGGCGAACGTTCCTGAACATTTTCCGAGAATTTCCGAAAATTTCCGAAGATGTCCGAAGATTTCCGAAGATTTCCAAAGACTTTCGAGGAACACCCGAAGATGTTTCGATGATACATCAACGAATTCAAGTACAATTTAAGAGACAAACTTGATATCAATGAAATCATCAATAAACTCACGTGTGAGATTATGGAAAATAAACCACTCGGGTCCCGGATGTAGTTTTTATGAATTTTACGAGTGGTATATTTTCCAGTAAAACACTCGTGTCTATATAATAAACAGATGTATATCATGGCCATGCTGTCTGCACTGCTAGTACAAGCTAGTCGAACAGCATTTTTCCTTGATTCTCTTATGAGCGATTATTTTATTTAAATTTCAGAACAGGTTAATACGTTTTAAAACGTGCAACAAATAACGCAAATATTACTTGACAGATTGAGTTGAAAAATTTAAACTTAGCCAAAGATCCATTGACGTGATCGGCCTTACTTACAAGTTTCTCGAATAAAGAAGGAAACAGACGGCTTTAAACTTAAAGCTTGACTTCTTTACCCAAAAATACACTCACATTCAGCTTATAACAGCTAGTGCTGATTGCAATCGAGTCGGAAATTAATCTTAATAACTTAAACTAATTAAGCTTGGTAGTGGTGGCTGATGAAAAGAGAACACTACCAAGAATACTTACAATTTCTTTGCCACAGTTTTCGCAACTGTAGCAGAACTCATTTATATTTGCCTCCAAGCCTTCTTGCTCTTGTCAAATCCGTTGCAGTACCATGGAACAACACAGGAATGAAATGAGAGTGAACGAAACAGACTCAGCTCTGCAGGAGAGTTTGGAAAATTTGATCTTGATTAATTAAGTCAATTCGTTCGCGCGTTTTCACAATTTCATCACCTTAAAAGCAATGCTATCCTTTTCCGTAAAGAGAACTGAAGTTATCTAGTCATACCAATAACACCACAGCCCACTGCAAAACACAATTCACTGATCCTTAAAAATTCACTCAAAGGCGTCGCTAAGTACGAAGTATTTACCCGCCGCTGGCCTTAACGACGATCAAAAAACATCGATAATCATTCGAGCGTGGCGACGCACAAGTCGATAGATAGCCGGAAGACGTAATTATGCCATATTTAGGCATTGTTATGTGAAAACAGTGCACTCTACAAAAGTTACTTTGTAGTGTGGCGATTTTTGCATCCATGCTTAGTAGCTCAGACTGCTTAAAAAAGCTATCTTTTCCGAGTAGATTTGTTCGCCATATTAGAGGGCATAAAATGTTGTATATTTGGTGTGCGTTGATCGCGGCTTATGCAGCGATGATCTTGTATCTCCGACTTCCTATGGTTGTTTTCCCTGCATTTCTGTTCATAACCTTTCTGGCGTCTGGTGGGCGGAACTTCCCAAAAGTTTTCTTTCGAACGATTCTGCGTGATGTGAGGTACGTTTTTCTCTGATTTTTTTCTAACAGACCATCGAAGGTTAACATAATCGTTTAATTTATGATCGTAATTTGTTAAACATGTACATTATTGATCAACAAGCATCGATCAGGTACTCTACCGGTGTGCGACAAACGCAGACTGCAGACTTGCACAGGTAGACGAGGTAAATGTTGTTGTGAAATGCTTTAACAGATTCCCTGTCCCTAAACACTTAAAGGTGAGGGACAGGGAATCTGTTAGATCATTTCACAACAATGTTTACCTTATTTACCTGCAAGTCTGCAGTCTGCGTTTGTCGAACACGGTCTCAGACAAAAGTGTAGTGAGGACACCTCTACCAAAAGCTGTTTTGTCTTTTCCTTTCTGGCCCGTCTCCTTGTCCTCTTAATGTTGCTTATTACACTAAACTTACCAAATCTTGCACACCAACATTGGGAGAGTAAGAGGACAGTAAAGTGTCCCAACAATTTTGACTGAGACTGTACTTTATCTGGTCTGTAAACGCAGTTAGATAAACGAAATGGTTCATGCTTTTAGCTGTGTGTATATCGAATTAGTATATACTAAAACAGTGGATAGCGTTTTTCGCGCGCTCTGATTGGCTACTCAATCAGTGAATATCCTGCACTATTCACTGATTCACCTCCAGTTCCTCCGAGCGAGCGACGCCAAACTCGCGTAAGTTGCGAGCAAAATGCCTTCCCGGTTTGCTGCCGTAAGCAAACAAAGAAATTTCACAACTAATCAAGCAAGCTGTTTCCGAAATACACGAAGAAGGTGACGAAGTTCGGATTGGAAGTTTTAATAGGTAAAACTTTGACTTTTTGACACGAATTTATCGATAAAACCGGTGAAAAAGTTTTTTGTTTACAAATGCAAATTAAGTTTAAGTCTTGCGTTAATTTATTTAGTTGAGTTGTTCATAAATAAGCTTAAAACTAAATTTAATAATCTTTTTTTATAGAATGATTTTAAATACAAAAAGAATTCACAACTCCTTTTGAAGAAATTTTCCCGCAAGAGCTAAACAAATGCCTTCAAAAGTTTAAATTGTCGGCAAGAAAAAGCGACGGCCGCGGCCGCCCGGTCATTACGCGCCAAAATTGTAATCGTTGGCAACAGTATTTGAGTTAAAAATCGTCATTTTTGTGCTCAATTATCTCACTGTTTTAGTACATACTAAAACAATTATTCACCTCAGTGTCGGTGGCTAGTCGTGGATATTTACCTCACTGCTTCGCAGTTCGGTAAATATCCAGGACTAGCCACCTCCACTTCGGTGAATAATTGTTATATATGGATGTACTTGCAGACTATCCAACCTTAGTATATACTAAAACAGTGGATAGTGTTTTTCGCGCGCTCTGATTGGCTACTCAATCAGTGAATATCCTGCACTGTTCACTGATTCACCTCCAGTTCCTCCAAGCGAGCGACGCCAAACTCGCGTAAGTTGCGAGCAAAATGCCTTCCCGGTTTGCTGCCGTAAACAAACAAAGACATTTCACAACTAATCAAGCAAGCTGTTTCGGAAATACACGAAGAAGGTGACAAAGTTCGGATTGGAAGTTTCAACAGGTAAAGCTTTGTCTTTCTGACACGAATTTATCGATAAAACCGGTGAAAAAGTTTTTTGTTTACAAATGCAAATTAAGTTTAAGTCTTGCTTACTTTATTTAGTTGAGTAGTTCATGAATAAGCTTAAAACTAAATTTAATAATCTTTTTTATAGAACGATTTTAAATACAAAAGGAATTCACAACTCCTTTTGAAGAAATTTCCCCGCAAGAGCTAAACAAATGCCTTCAAAAGTTTTAATTGTCGGCAAAAAAAAGCGACGGCCGCGGCCGCCCGGTCATTACGCGCCAAAATTGTAATAGTTGGCAACAGTATTTGAGTTAAGAATCATCATTTTTGTGCTCAATTATCTCACTGTTTTAGTATATACTAAAACAATTATTCACCTCAGTGTCGGTGGCTAGTCCTGGATATTTACCTCACTGCTTCGCAGTTCGGTAAATATCCAGGACTAGCCACCTCCACTTCGGTGAATAATTGTTATTTATTGGGATTTTAGATAATTGAGGAATCATGCCAGCGCTGAAGGGGTGAGCTGCTAGGGCAAGGCCTAGGATTTCACAGTAACAATTGTTCCGGTACCGTGTTGTTACCCTGATCTTAAAATAATGGAACTGAAAAATAGTTTCCCAGTGACATGTCCTGATATATTCAGACTGAGGGATCAAAATATGCCATGGTCATGTATACTAGGATGTTGTTTCCTTAGTTAGTAAAATGTTAAATAAACAACTGGTCAATAAATTTAGTTTTTTCCCAACCACGTGCATTAACCACTCCTTGCAATTGACCAAGGACCCAAGCTGTGTTTACAAGGTTCTTCAATTGGCAATCAATTTCAGAGAAGTACAGTAATGATTTTCACTTATGGTATATAACCAATGTCACATTTTATTGACATTGTTTTGTTTCATTGCAGGGGTATTTTTCTTTATTCAAAGGTGATTTATTACACCCGCCGTTATAAAAGAGAAAAGAAAACAGTTCCTGATATATTTCAACTAACAGTCTCCAAATATCCTCAAAAAGCTGCCATAATATTTGAGCAGAAAACTTGGACATTTCAAGAGGTTGAAGACTATTCCAACAGGATAGCCAATTATTTCAAGGCACTGGGTTACCAGAAAGGAGATTGCGTGGCTGTTTTATTAGAATCCAGCCCTGAGTTTGTCTGTGCATGGCTGGGACTGTCTAAACTTGGTGTTGTTACTGCTCAAATCAACACCAATTTGCGGCTTGATTCACTTTGGCATTGTATATCCGTTGCCAATGTAAAAGCAGTAATTTTTGGATCTAATTTCTCAGGTAAAAAAATCTTGGCCAAAATTACTACTATTCAGTTTATCCTGCAACCTAGCCCTCCATCTGACTATCCTAAGGGGTGAAAAAGGCTACGCACAAGCTACACTAAACAGGCAAAGCAAGGCAGGAGGGTGTAACACTGGTGAAGGGTGATATTTTTCAAGTCTCACTCCCTTCCCAGCCAATTACTTTTCACAGCTTGGCCATGAGTGACCTTCTACGCTCACAATTTCCCCAAGGAGAGCTTGCTTGCAGTGTGTTTCCAATTGTTTGGTATTTGTACTCAGTGAAATAAAATACAGTCTGTAAAGTGCCACTTATAAGCCTTGGGCTTCTACATCTTCATAGGAGGGCTTATAAAAAAAGGGGCTTATTTTGATGGGGGATTATGACCTTAATAGAAAAGCGCTTCAAAACAAGCTATATATAGCAGTACTGATAAAAATTATACATTTTACATTTACGACAACAATGCAGTTTTTAATTGTTAAGCTTCAAAACCCCAAGTAAAAAGTAACTAAGCATTGCATACACTTTTATTTTTGCTATTACAGGTGCTATTAAGGAAATCCAGACCAGAATTCCAAGCATAGTACAGCTGTATTCTTTAGGAGATTCCCCAACATTGCCTTCAGCGACAAATTTAGGAAAAGAGCTTGAAAATTGTTCATCCGTAGCACCCAATGTCACTCACTCTAAATCTATTGCAGGTAAGTAAAGAAGGCAAAAACCAAGCAGTTTGTAGGAAACTGCATGTATGTGTTCAATTTTATCCTTGGTTTAAATTTTATTTTCTTTTGTTTTTGGGTATGGTGATGTATGATAATGACATGATAATGAGTTTGAAACAAAAAGAAAATAACAGGTTTTTGCAGAATTTATGATGGGTTAGCTGTTTGTAGAAGTATAGGTAGAACCTGCATTACCTGACCAGAGCTCCCAGCTGAAACCATCGCAGCAAATAGAAAACAAAAATTGGCAACTAGAATGGGAACTTAAGTCATGCAATTTGGTTACCTGTGTTCAGCTGTCATGTACTACCGCATTAATTCGATTAACACCTTAAATTTTAGCATTTCCAATTCAGCATTTATTCAAGCGTAGCATTTATTTCAAAATCACTTTTCTTACATCATTGACACAGGGTTCGTACAAAGTCTTGAATTCTTGAAAAAGTCTTGAAATTTGCCCAGTAATTTTCCAGACCTGGAAAAAGTCTGGAAAATGGTAAGAGGTCTGGTAAAAAGTAAGAACCCTGCTGACAACAGTTATTGTAAATTGTTTGTAAATATTATGTAAAGTAAGGTTTCCAATGTCTCTCCTATTTTGCTGAGCGGTCGTCCTTCTTTCCTCAGAGCCACCCACAGTGAGAGAAAAAAGTAAAATTATGCAAATTAATGGTAAAAAGGAGGAGAGATTGGGGCAGAGAGAGGAAAAAGGATGCCCTCGGAGGTTTTATTGTATTTTGAATTACCATAAGTGAAACAGAAATGCCCGATTAGTCGGCTACTTGTCAATCTGTCAACACCAAAAAATCTCACTCTCAAGGGAGTCAGTGTGGCTCCAACTTTTGTAGAACATGGTGACCAGACAAGAACTGCAGTCACTGCACTCCAGTTTCCAAATGGAAACGGAGATCTGTTAATGGATTAACTAGCCCATGCTTTTGTGGAACCTGAAGTATATTCTTGATCAAAATATATCCTATCTAAATTTCTGTACATGACCACGAAAGGTGGTCAACCATAATACTGTATCGCCAGGCTTCTTTGCTTTTATGCTTTCTTTTTCCTGTACTTTGAGGAATCCTGTTTTTTACAGAGTTTCGGGATTCATTACGGTAGTATCATTGCAATACCTCACAGATGAGAAGAGATCCAATGTTCCTAATCAAACAGCAGTGAATACCCTCGTTCCTCGTGGCTTCGCCACTCACCCCCCTTGCATGCTCTCAATCTACTGTGACTCAAAAGAAAAATAAGAGAGAGCTCACAATCTAAATCGTAAATGTCTGGATGGTGTAAATTACCAAGTTGTACCGAGTTTGTTCTATTATCCTCCAATAAGCGCCACATTCTTTCGATAAGGTGCAGCATTTATTCAAGGGCGGCATTTATAGGTAATTTTGCTTCAATCTACGGCATTTTGTCAAGGGCTGTGTTTAATCGAATAAATACAAAAGTAGGTTTAGTTTGATCGTCGGGGTGAACATAGTCCTGAATAGGACTGTTGTTGTTGACGGTGACTGACGTTTTGACAACCTGTGCGGTAGTCATCTTCAGAGTCAAAGCGAGACGTTGTATCACGTCAGTTGATGGTATTATACTGTGGTTATTGATCTGATTGGTCAATTACGTCACGATGTTATTGGTCGTCTGTCAGTTAAGCTGTGATGTTATTGGCTATGAAGACTCGTAATCAGTAATTGGTGCGTTTCGATCCGTCTATTGTCACAGTTAACCTTTGAAGTCTCAATGGTTACCAACATCAATTTTCTCCTAACAATATCCATAGATTGTCAAGAGATTAGGTTATGAGAGTTAATAAAATGATCATCTAGGAGAAAATGCTTTGATCTTTTATCAAATTCTCAACACATTCTTAAAGGAAATATGTAGAGATCAGTTTGGAGAATTTGTATGTGGTTATTGGGGCTTAAAGGGTTAAACAGTCGTCTATTGTTTGTCAAATTGTCAGTTCTCCAGTTGTTCTCTCGTAGTTAGTTTTGCTTGATCTCGTGCTTTTATTAGTTTTGTTCATGGTCCCAAAGTACCCGCAAAATAGGGGTTAACTGTCAGTAGGACAGTCATTGGATTTCTCTTCACCTCTCTTGACTGCATTTGTCCTCTGTGGGTCTCCTAACTCGTGTACATTCTCTTATTCTTTTTAGATAAGTTACTGTATATTTATACATCAGGGACTACAGGATTGCCGAAAGCTGCAGTTATAACAAATGCTAGGTATGTACAGACTGCCTGTGTAGCAAGCATTTCCCTTCAAATTCATGGAGAAAGTTGGGAGGAGAGCAAAGAAGAGGAGTGAATGGAGAGGGGTGGGAGGTTTCCTCTTCTCGCCTCCTCTTCCCCTTCAATGTTAATTCTATTTGGTCAGAGGCCTGGTCTCATCTACCCAAGAACATTTACAATTTTACCATCCGCTACATCAACAACTCCCTTCCTACACGTAAGAATATGGCAAGATGGGAATTATTACAAAGTCCTGATTGCTCCTGACTGCTCCTTAATCCTGAAGCACTCCTTCATATTGTCGCTGGTTGATCACTTCACCTGGAGACAATCCTTCCCTTCATTGCCATTCAACCTGGAATTTAATGTTCACCCTTCACTCTATGCCGATGTTAATGGTTTTCTGAATCCTTCAATAATAACCGGTGAAAATTATCATCCAGATCTTCTTTTCCTAATTCAGTCCAAGTGCCTACATGTTCTAGAATAAACAGTTGGTTTTGAGTCTAACCTTAATAACAATGCAGTGCGTAAAAAAAACAGATCTTGGTCAAAGAAATGAGCAGAAATTACAGATGTGTGAAATTTGTAAACCTCTCCATGAGCTCCCTTGGTGTTTTCTATGACAAATGTTCCACTTTCTTAAACATTGGCATTGACAAAAACCAGCAACATTATGTGTCAAAAAAATGATAAATGTAGCCATTAGAGTAACATATTACATCTTTTGTTGTAGAAATAGGAATTGGGATAGCCCAGACTTAATGACATTTTGATTTTTGAATAATTCAATCTCAAGCAGCCAATTGTAACTTACCTATACGTAGCGAGATTTACAAATTAATGTACATTCAAAAAGACAAATAAAGTTTCCATTATTTAGAAAGACACTGGTATTAACTCTTAAGGAATATACTGCTTTTAGCTGGAAACCAAGTTATTTTAATACCCCACCTCTCTTTCTTTTCAGGAACATTACATGTAGCTCCACGTACTCCTTTATGACCAATTTCTTATCTTTTAGATACTTTAGGATGGCATATGGGATAACATGCGCACTCTGCGTAAGTACAGAAGACATTGTTTACTCCTCCCTGCCCCTGTATCACTCTTCTGCTGGCGTCCTCGGTGTCGGGCAGTGTCTCATTAATGGATGTACATTGGTTCTGCGACGCAAATTTTCTGCCAGTCAATTTTGGGATGATTGTGTAAAATCAAAGGCTACGGTAAGTGCTGTCATTTTTCTTTTATTTTTGTGTTTGGTTTGGTCGGGGCAATGTGGACACGTTTTGCATGGGCAAAACTCATACTCCAGTCAGTACAGTTGCAACTCTTACCCTTTTATTGTTGTAATCACGTATGAGGATGTTGTGGCTTAATTTCATCCTAACCTCAATTAGTCTTTATTTGTTTTGTGCATGTGTGTGTATGTAAGTGTTTGATGTTGAGTAAAAAAAAAGGAAAATAAAGTTGAACCACAGGGATATTGAATCTATGGACAAAATTATGTTAATAATTTGACCATAATGAACCTGTACGTCAGCGGTTCTCTTGCGTTGTTTGTGTTATTCATGCTTCATGATTTTACTTTGAGAGCACTAAGTGCTTAGCAAAAGAGCTCGTACTAATTTTTCATGTTCTTAAACTGTTCTTGCTCGTCAACACGTTATTTGACGATGGAAACTTTTATGAAGGGGTCGGAAGGTTCATGGAGTCAAACACAGTCCTAAAGGCAATACCTTCACTGTTATTTTTTCTTGTGCGTTAGATCGTTCAGTACATTGGTGAGGTTTGCCGCTACCTTTTGGCTCAACCTTATCGTCCTGCTGAGAAACAGCATTCGGTGCGCTTGGCCTTTGGCAACGGTCTCCGGCCTCAGATTTGGGAAGAGTTCCAGTCCCGGTTTGGCATCAAACAAATTGGGGAATTTTATGGCTCAACTGAAGGAACTGCCTCCGTAGTCAACATAGACAACAAGGCTGGTGCTTGTGGTTTTGTTTCAGAGATTGCGCCCGCTATCTATCCTGTGACCATTATCAAAGTTGATCCTGACACGGGGGAAATAGTGCGTGGAGCAGATGGACTGGCTGTGAGAACCAAGCCTGGGGACGTTGGACAGATTGTTGGGAAGAGCTCAAAAGGTATTTTGTTTGACTTTATTCGTGCTGATTTTTGCGAGGCTTATAAAAAATTTTGTGAAATTTAAGTCCCACAAAAGAAGCGAAGTTAAATTGTTGTGATTTTCGTTTTGTTATTGTTCTGTTAAGTGTTGACTTAGACTCTTTTTATCCTCATTTTGTTTCTTTCATTACGACTTTTCTGACAAATCGCGAAATTCAAGTTTCGCAAAATGTACCTCTCCCATTTTCAAAAATTATGTGACCGGGAATATTAGCACAAATTAATATTTTATTCTGTAATAAACACCAATTTGGCCTACTTATTACTAAGCTTGAAGCTGCCTTGACTTAAGTCACAGGTGTCCCAACTGATCCTTTTCTTTGAGTCACATGTGACCCAACTGACCCCTTTTTTTATGTCACAGGTGACCCTTCTAATCGTTTCGAAGGCTACCTGAACCCCGTGGAGACTTCCAAGAAAGTCGCCCACGATATATTCCGTAAGGGTGACACGGCCTTCCTTTCTGGAGACTTGGTAGTGAGGGATGAGTTGGGCTACATCTATTTTCGCGATCGAACCGGAGACTCGTTCCGTTGGCGCGGTGAGAACGTGTCCACAGCTGAAGTCGAGGCGATAATGAGCAAAGTACTTGGTCTTTGTGATGTTGTTGTTTACGGTGTCTTGGTACCCGGCTGTGAGGGGCGTGCGGGTATGGCGGCCATTGTCGACCCAGACAACAAAGTTAATCTTGAAGGTTTGGCTACTAGTCTGAAGAAATTATTGCCGAGTTACGCCTGTCCGATGTTTCTTCGGATTGTGCATAACGTCGACATAACTGGTACATTTAAACTTCAGAAGAACAAGTTAAAGAGTGAAGGCTTTGATATAGGCCTCGTGGAAGACCAGTTATACTACTTTGATTCCAGAGAAAAATTGTATATGGTTCTGGACGAGGTCAAATACGAACAAATTATTCGAAGCGAAATCAGAATGTAAAATAAAGTTAGAAGTGCAGGCGCCCCAGGTCACAGGAAGTCAATTTATTTGGAGCTGAAACCTGTCTATGCCTCATTAATCTTTTGGCAGGTGGGGGGAGGGGATTTTATGCCTTCTTGTCTTTCTCCGCCTTTGACGCGATGTGGATACCAAGTATGAAAGTAACACCTTGCCTTGTTCTGGAGAAAGTAACCATGACCGTGTTGTCTTCCTGTGACTCTTGAGTGATTGTAGGCACATATGAATCGTGAACTGACCGACTATGCTGACGACTCTTATGACTAGTCCTTTAAACTGAACGAGCTTACTCTCATGGACTGGAGATCTTACGCAACCACGACGGCGACGGCATAGAAAACGTCACCTAGAAAGTGCATTACTTGAACCTTATCGCATTTATTCAAACTCGCTGAATCTGTCAATGAAAGCAAATTCGCCGTCGTCATGTTTACTTCCTACATTAAAGGGTGCATGAGGAAAATTTCGCTTCGTAGTCGCGCAGTGACGGCGACCTGGCCGTTCTCGCTGCCGTCGGCGTCGTCGTTGCTGAAACTCCTCTTTAGCTCACTTGAACTATTTTATATGATATTAACGACCTCTTCCAATTTGCTGTCCACAGACGTTTTATCTTTCGAGGAATTTTGCGAATGCGTGCCGTGGGAAAAAACCCAAACGTAACCCCCATCTGCGAGCAGTCTAGTACTACTGTAGCGGATTTTGTTTTGATAAGTACGCTTGGCATTATAGGAGCAGATCATCTTAAAATCAGTTAGGCTTACCATAAATCCTCTATCAAGCTCCCTCTCTAATAAATCCCTCTTTTTAGGGTAAGAAAGTTATTAAGCCCCCCACCTCTCCTCCCTGGATAGACTGACTTGGTGTAGCTTGTTCATATGCTAGAAGTTTGGATTTCTAGGGTCATGTGCTTGAGCATTTTTACTTTGCGTTCTAGTTCTTTATAGAGAACTGATACATCTTCTGGTTATTTGAAAAAGGAGTATGGTGCCCCATTTCGGCAAATTAATGAAGCCCCCCGTCAAACGTTTTTGAAATAAATAGAGGATTTAAGGTATTACAGAACACAACAGAACACGTAAATTTCGCATATCCATAATATAACTGACGTAAAGGCAAGTATTGTACGTTAAGCATATTTTCCTCTGTAGGTAAAACCGGAGTTTTGACGATATGTAACTATGTAATGTCTGTAATATATCGCTTTCGCCTTCACCAGATAAAAATAAGACGTCATTGGCCAATCAGCATTAAACCACATATCATACTTAACAACCCTTTGTCAGGTTGAATGACATGCGATTAGTACAAGTCTAAACTTTTGTTTCTTTTCGTGAAGGCTAGGTTTGCACTAATGGAGATTTTTCCCGGAGATTTTCCCAGATTCATAAATGTTTCCGAATTTATTGCATTTAGAGTATTCGGATCCACGGGCGCTTACAGACATCGTGACACGTCAGTTGACTCGAAGCTTAGCGTGCTATAATCTGAGGAAAAAAGCTTTCCGATTTAGTGAAAGCAGGTTGTCACAGTCACAAGCAGAAGCGGGAGAACTAGCATTATCAACAGTTTGCCATTCCGTTTCTGGTACCGACTCCGACAATCCGTTTTACTTTCTTTTAATCACTGTCTCTTAGTTCGCGAGTAACCTGCCCCGCTCAGATGTCCCTCTTGTTTTGATTTTCCGTCGAGCGAAACGCACTGGTGAAAAATGGCCACGCGCTCACACGCCTTCGTGGCAGGCATTCGAAAGGAAAGGGGAAAGAAATTTGGGCGCACCCCTCGCGCTTCTTGCGCGCCCGAAATCCCCTTTCCCTTCCCTTTCGAACACCTGCAACGCAGGCTACGCGCGCGCCTGGAGGTGCGAGACAGGAGAGGAGCTCTCTCCTCTCGTAGCTTTGAGGCCCGCGCGCGTACCTACCCACCATCTTTGTACGAAAACATGAGACGGCACGCAGGGATCTCCTTTTTTCTGGGTTAGCTAAGAACCGTGAAATGATATTGTCACTTTTGGGGAATCGTTGATATCGCAGCACAACAGTGATAACTTGTAATAAGGTGGGCTATACATATAGAGCAGCCGGGACAAATACAGTTGCTCTACTGAACAGTTTTTGTCCTTTAGTCTAAGAGTGCAACGACTTCCTCTTTCTTCTTTCACTCTCACAATTATTCCTCTCCGTTTCATTCAAAGTCGGGCTTGGTTACCCACCCTAAACAGCATTTTGGCGTCAATTAGGTCAAATGGCCGCAGTTTTCGTCAGCCAAGGTTTAGCAAATCCAGTCATCCGAAAAATTGACCAAACCCTTTCGTAAGCGCCCCAGGAAGTTGTTGGCAAATTGCGCGTTTCGGAAAGGTGGCTACGCTAAAATATTCTTGCCCAGTCCTTTCTCTAAGTTAAAATCGTTTTTTAAAAAACTTTTAGTTGAGAGCTTTAGATTGTAAGACGAGGACGACAACGAGAACGAGATTTTCTCAATACTAAGTAGTATACCAACAGTATTTTGGCGGGAAAATGTGGTAGCCGTCGTCATTGTACCACGAGTTTTTGCGAAATTGTCGTAGTGGCGAGAAAAAAGTTATCAAAAGGTAGGAAATTTTATCATTCAGCGATCAAGTGAGGGCTTTACCTCTCTCAACGTATACCTGCCAACTCTCACGCCTTAGGCGTGAGTCTCACGCCTGCGGGTTGAAAACTTCGATCTCACGCCGGCTCACGCTTGCGGGCCAATTTCTCACGCCTGATTGAAAAATGTGAGTTGTTGCCGTCTTGCTTGACAAAATTTCCAAAAATATGTTAACTCAGACCCATGTAAGGAACGAAAACCATGTGTAAAATGAATAAATGACAACTGACCTTCCTCGCGATCTCTGATTTTTGAAGTGAAAAGCACTAGGAGCGAGCTCGCGTTTATACGCGTCCTAAGACTGGGACTCGATAACTTAGCCTTCGGCAGACTTCGGACGTCTTCGGAAGACTTCGGACTTCTTCGGGAATCTTCCGAAATGATCGTGTCGTCTTCAAAAATCCCAGCACTCCCAGGATAAAAATATCACGCTTATATCTCAGAAAAAGTTGGCAGGTATATCAACGGTAATAACTTATAAGCGTACTAACTTTTGTGGTAAAAAAAGTACAATGAAGCTTTCCGGGCTGTCTATTTTTAGAGGATAGGCGAGAAAACTTAAAATTAAATGTCGTCCTCCTCCTCGAATCTTAAGCTCTCTACATGTAATTATCTTCAAAGGAAAACTGATTAGCCATTATAAAAACCAAGTTTTTGTTCTTCTTCCCCTTCACTTCTCGTCCCCAGCACTCTCATAATTCCTCTCTTCTTTTTCCTTCTGAAGTGTGATTTTTGAACGACCTAAAACTTGTCAGGTTTTCCCTCTTTCACCAGCACATTTATCTTCAGTGTGCACAAAGCTAAACTGCAGATTATCCGGCCACTTAACTTGCATCTCGTTGATGAAGGAAAGCTATATTGTGTTAAGCCTCGTTTTTTCAAAGCCTTCTGAAACGTGTAAGTAAAGTAGCCGGGTATTCTGCAATTACTCCGTTCATAAAATGCGGCTTTGAGAAGCTTTTAGAAAGATGTCCGCTTCTGTCAGTTAAAAAAAAGAGAATGACAGAAAAAAGGGGACCAAGGGACCAACAAAAAGGTGGTTTCTGTTCATGTGTAATTCGTTCTATAAAAACAGTGTACAAAGCGTGACAAGTGCCGAAAGCTTTTCTGAATAGTTTCCATGCATGATCGCTCCTTTCGTAGGTGTGGCACAGTGAAAGAAAAGAGTCGTTCGTTCCGTGGCTTTGCGTGACCAGCTGCGTGACAGCAAGTTCGAAGAAAGCGATGGCGTACACTTGGACAGTAGTGGTAGCTGGTATTTCGTTTCTCGTTTACTTCACCAAGCTTCCTTTTTCTCTGGTACCAGTTCTTTTATTTGGGGCGCTTTTGGCTTCAGGAGGAAAGTCTTTTCCTAGGATTTTCTTTCGAACATTTTTTCGTGATTTAAGGTACGGTACAAGTGTAATCAAAACTCTTTCATTGCCTTTTGTATTCGTTTAACAAGGGCAGCATTTAGCAAACATTGAGATCAGTTATGGCTTTCTAGGCTTTGTATAGCTGTGCAGGATGGCCGTAGCCGGGAGTCATAGTATACAAGAGTTAAGTTACTAATCCGGCAAGGAGCAAGGCACCCTAAAGGTTAAAGCACCTTCGGAACTACAGTACTAGTGCGGCTGACCTTTGCAGCGTGTTTGTTTATTTATAAGACTACAGGTCAGAATAGTAACATTTCGCTATTTCGCCTCTTCCAGGTTATATACTGTTCTCTTGCGTGTCGGTCCTAAATATAGCAGATTGAATTGTGTGATTGATTGCAATTTCGGACGCACAAAATTCATGCACAAAGTACACAAGTTGTTTGTTTGTTGTGAGTTATTTGTTTAGTTGCTGCCGTTGTTGCATTGCGGCGTAGCGCTCGTTTTCAGGCCTCCTCCAACAACGTTCAGATCAAGATGGCGTTGCACTGAAGGTCGAATATGCTAAAGATGACAGAGATTTCCTCTATTTTTCACCAAATCAGTCCTTGTGCATTTTAAAATACCCGGCCACTTATATGCCTCTAGTTGAATAAGAAAAGCTGCATATTGTGTACCAGCGATCGACAAAAAAGAAACTATTTGTAAAAAACTGAATCTATGCAGACGACGCTGTGGTTAAATGGGAGGATACAAAACCCGTTGAGGGGGGAGGCTAGCAAAGTAATAAAAGCGATTGTTGCTCCCTGCTGCGAAGCCAAATGCCGAGCACGGCGTAGCCTAGTGTTAAATTTTCAGCCGTGCTGGGCAGGTTTTTGTTGAAAGGCCAGACGAATTACAACCCTAGCCCTCCAGGCTGGGGATGGGCCGATGGGTTAATGTCCCATCCCAGTAAAAAAATAAATCATTACTGAAAGAGGACATACGTCTCAAGATAGCAGGAGAAGTGTGGAGAACTTATGGTTAACAGAGCGCGAAGAGGTGAGAAAAGTAGGAAGGTAGGCTGCACATCCTGAGGGAATGGCAGGATTCCCTAATAAAGTAAACTATGAAATGTCCTATTGCTTCCTAGAACTCACTGACCTATTCAAGAAATAGCTACAATCAGGGACAAAAGTAGTTGACACACTTGTTTAAAACGGGTGCTTTTAACAAACATTTCATTCATTTATTATTTCATTCCTTTTAAACGCCGTAAATCCCCCGACCCCCCGAATCAAGGTTGTCTGAAGTAAAAAAAAGACTTGAGGGTCCAAAATTCAACATTGATTTTGGGGGAAAGGGGTTGGGGTAGACAGGGGAAGGGGATAGGTATATCCACTATGCAAAAAGGGTCCATTTTACGGAAGTGTGTCAACACTTTTGTCCCTCATTGTAGCTTAATATCAGGTCAGTAATTGTCCTATTCTCCGGTCATTACAATTTTGTCTTCAAATTCTACACTTCGTAACACTCTCTTACTCTTTGCCAATTGGGCCGCCGCGCGTTAGGAAACATTTAGGACTCTTGGGCTGCCACACATCCAGTAAGCGGTCCATTGGGATTCAAAACATGGCTGTCAGTGCGCTGCCTGTTTGAAATCTGGAGCTTTGATTTTGTGATTCGAGACCCCTTTGGTGAGGCTTTTTCCTCTAATTTTAGCTACTTGACTTGTTCTAGAAGTTAAAGCTCCACCTGCAGGGAAACTTTTTCATCCAATGATGGAAAGGAGGCTTCGGGGCAGGTGCAATATAGAACCGGTTCAAAAGATTTTTTTAGCGCAATGATAGCGAGTGTTGCTACTGTCAAGCCGAATGCTAAATATGGCGAAATTAGAGTTTAGCTTAGCGTGTTACTGGATTGACACTAATAAAGGACTATCGCTGAAAGCGTCATCTTCTTATCCCCCAACGATGGCCAATCTACCTTGTTATCAACGCAGATCATTAATCCAAATTTGCATGTAACTCACCCCCACCGACGTAGCACCACAAATCCTTTATTTCCATTTACCTCTGTTTTCAATGTTACGTTGTCTAGAGGTATCATACCACGAAGTACATTTATGTGTGTCCTGCAATGCATGGTTTTTCTTTCTCTTCTTTTGTCACAAAGGGAGATAGAAAACCCTTTACTGTTATTCCATCTATTGGTGTATACCATATTTGTCGCCGTCTTCATTAATTTACTTTTAGACTAATGGGCATGTATTCGCGGGCGTTTAATGAAAATTTGCCTGAGTTAAACTTGGGACATTTCTGGCCAGGAAGTCTTTCTTATGACCAGGGCTGCACCAGGAGGGTACCAGGGTGTTTATAGCTTCCCTATTGAAGTCAGGCCATCACACTACTTTACGCTGTTAATACCGATGGAGTGTTCTGCACCCTACCTAACCCTCCCTTTGGTAAGTGTGTTCAATTTCCACCGGTTAGCAGTGTGACAGTGCCTGGTTGGGGTTTTACCATGGTTACGTCTCGGCAGTTCTTGGCTTCACCAACCGCTCACATACCTTTCCTCACGCTCACCTTTGTCGGTGGGTCTCACCCTTGCTTTGAGCGCTCAGTTAGCCATTTTTTTCAAGGGTGACTAAATAATTATTAATACATACTTGACTCGTGGGTACACACAATCTCATGTTAGAAAGAAACCTATATTAAGCAGTCACCCACGGGAACCACTCTAGTACAAACGTAGTACAGTTGTTCGCAAAATACAAGTTTGTTTAACTAAAACCATGGGAAGAAACGCGAGGGACTTTCCAAGGTTTGTGTCCACGCAATGGAAATATTTTGCAGCGGTCCTTGATAATCAAATTATTTATCTAATATTAAATTTCTTTTTCCTTCGTGAAGGGCAGTTTACCTGGCTACCCCCTTGGTCATGAGTTTATTAAAACATCAAAGGAACAATGAAACAATAGCAGATATTTTTCGCCAAACAGTGTCCAAGCATCCTCAAAAGACAGCCTTCTTCTTTGAACAGAAAACATGGAAATTCCAAGAAGTGGAAGATTTTGCCAACAGAATTGCAAATTACTTCAAATCACAAGGGTATAAGAAGGGAGACAAAGTGGCTTTACTTCTGGAATCGTGCCCTGAATTTGTTTGTATATGGCTAGGGTTATCCAAACTTGGTGTGATCACCGCACTCATCAACACCAACCTCAAACGTGATTCGCTGTGGCATTGTGTATCTGCTGTAGAGGTCAAAGCTATTATCTTTGGAACTGACTTTTCAGGTACTGTACGTCCCAGCTACCCACCTTTTTACTTAATAATTTTTAAAGGCCTTCTTGGGATGAAGGGGAAGAAGAGATGGAGTTTCGTTGCTGATATCATCTACCGATCACTTTGGCTGTATAAGTCCCCCGCATGCAGCAGTCACGCAGTTCAAACGTGAGCAATTTTGCAGTTCCGTTGATGTTAAATTTACTGCAGGGCATATCCTGCAACTACACAAGAGGAAACATTCCCACGCTCGCTCCCGGGTGTAGGTCATCATAAGCAAGAAGGTACTTCATCCTTCCTTTATCAGAAAAAGACCCTCCTTTTGATATTTTGCACCTCAGCAATTCTTCCCCGGAATTGGCATATTAAATAATAACTCGTAACTACATAGACAGATACGTCTATTTCATTAAAACTAGTGTAAAACATAATATGCTTTACTTAAGCCCTCATAATAAAGGGATGTAAGTTTTGTTATTGTTTTTACTACTGTAACACAATTCACTCTTGACAATCTGTAACATGTAGGTGCAGTGAATGACATTCATGACCGGGTGCCAAAAACTACACACATGTATTACTTTGGACCTGCACCTTGCTCAGTGACCACAGCTTTAAGCTTGATGAAGGAATTGAAAAGAAGTTCTCTGAAACCACCAGACACTGATCACACAAAGTCGTTTAATGGTAGGTTTATAGTGTGTATACACATGTGTAAAATTTTGAAGCTTAACTCTCGGACAACACATGCAGAATCCCTGAGAAATTCCAGTGGAATCCAACAGGGATTGCAAGTAGCCTGGAATTCTACAGTGGTTCCCTGACAATGCTGAATACTGCCACAATTTGGATTTCCAGAACCCAGACATGACTGCTTAAATTAATCAGATTCTCACCAAAACCTGTAATTCCAAGATGTGCTTATTTGGAAGGTAGAATCGATCCTGGACCTGGAAGTTTGTTATATTTTGCGTTGTGCATATGCCAAAGGCCAAAGACGAAGGCTGCAACATATACAGGTCATCCACAGAGGCAGGGCATAGGATGATTTTTTAGAAATTTATTCCTGTCAATAGTTGTTTTTTTTTTGTAAACAAACTGGTGTTCCGCAGTTGGGTTTCCCAAATGTTCAGTTGGTACAATAGTTATCTTTCCTGGATCTTGTCTGATTTTCTATTTTTCAATGCATTTATCACTGGTACATGGGTTCAGCGCTCATTTTTTGTCCTGCATCAATACCATAAATTTTGTAAGTTCCTATAAGCTTGTATTTCTGGATGTAAAGGAAAATATCAAGAGGTATATATTTATTAAGAAAGGTGGAATACTGTGATTTTTTGTTGTAGACGTACTGATGTATATCTACACATCAGGAACGACTGGGCATCCAAAGCCAGCAGTTATAACTAACAAGAGGTAAGCAATGTTTGAGAGATCACAGACCTTTCACCTGATTGAAGTCGATAAACTGACTGACATGGACAATAATTTGTTTAAGGGAACTGTTTATCTTCATCATAATTACTAACTATGGCAGTTACTCACCCGCTACCGCGGGCAAAAGAATTTGGCAGGCCAGGGTGTTTATCACTCGTCTTGAAACCATTACCTTTATATTTGAAAACAAAATTGTGATGGTGTTTCGTTATTGCTATCTTGGGGCCATCTTAAGCTACCATTTCGCCTGGCACTTTAATAGGGGCAAAGTAACTAACTTGATATCTAGTTTGAAGTCTGACCCCGTTTCTGCATTCTGCAGCTTCCACTTTGGTATTCAACTGTTGTTTTTCGTCTCTTAGATTTTTCTCTTTTTCCTGCGTTTACGCTATGTACTGCGTGGCCCCCGAAGACGTCATTTATTGCACTTTGCCATTGTACCACGGTGTTGGAGTGATGATGACTGTGGGATGTTGCCTTACGAGAGGAAACACTGTGGCACTGAGGCGAAAGTTCTCTGCCAGTAGATTTTGGGATGACTGTGTGGAAACAAAAGCAACTGTAGGTGCATGTCAAATCTGTTAACGATGTTCTTCTTTCAAACTTAGCTTTATACGTCTATTTTAAATTTGTAAATATCAGCCATAACTTAGTAAAAAAGTGAAAATGTTAAATGTTAGCGGGTCTTTTAGAAATGTCCAGAGCGTCTCAAAACTCCAGGCACCATGCCTTGTCTACCACGTCCAGCTTAAGTTCCTCAAAGCGCTGCGTTTTTCATCTGGAAAGCTTGTACCAGTCTCCCCGCAAAAAGGAAGAAATGATGGGCTCTTTATTACTGATATTGTGCTCGTTTAGTTTACGTTTTCCTCATTTCTCTCAAAGCCTAGTGTTACCCGTATATAGGTAGTCTGCTTCACAGCCGTTCTTTGTGTCTTCACGCAAAGAACGGCTGTGCAGCAGACTAATATGTAGGAGGACACGTTTGCTATTAACCTAGCAAGTCTTGTTTTTCTTTCAAATTCAGATTTAGATTTAGAACACTCTAACCGCATTGACGTAGTAAGGCCAACACAACTTGGGTTGGTCTCAAATTTAATTGCCGCATGTAGGCACACACCAGAAGTTTACACTGCCAGAAATTGAACGTTTCTTGTTCTCACCTTGACAGGTAGTTCAATACATTGGTGAAATTTGTCGTTATCTTTTGGCCCAACCTTATCGTCCTTCCGAGAGGCAGCATTCGGTGCGACTTGCCGTCGGGAACGGACTCCGTCCTCAGCTATGGAAAGAGTTCCAGTCACGCTTTGGGATCAAACAGATCGGAGAAAACTATGGTTCAACGGAGGGAAATATTGGTTTTCTCAATATTGACAACACACCAGGGGCTTGTGGATTTGTTTCTGTTATCGCACCAGCATTGATGACTACAAAGTTCATCAAAGTTGACACTGCAACTGGAGATTTACTCAGGGGTGAAAATGATTTGGCCGTCCTAGCAGGTCCTGGAGAACCCGGGCTTGCTGTTGGAAAGATTGTAAAAGGTACCAGTAATCTGTTCGTTTAGCGAATCGTACTCAATATCACGAAACAACGGTTTCATGGAAAAGCATTGTGTTGTGCAAAAATTATTTCTTTCAAAGCTGTCAAAGTTGGGAACGACGTTAACTTTTTACTTGCTTCTGGAGCATTTCTTTCTCTGGGCCCATCCACAGTGAAAAAATCTTTTAAATTACGCAGTGTGACATTGTTATTCGAAGGTAGACATTCCTTTACTGCCATTGGATAGCTTATCTCCACTAACAAATATATACGCTTACTCGAGCTTCAACATTTCGAGAATAACAGTGCTGTGACTGCCATGACTGCAGCCTGACGAAACAGCCTGCCACTCTTAGCGACGCCACTGCTGATTTCCCCGCTAAATGACTTCCGAAGAAGGAGCTCAGAAATTCCATACTGATGACTTGTCACTACCCAGACCTAAGTGCTTTTGATTGGATGAAGCAAATATCATCCAATCAAAAGCACTCTCCAGATTTGGGAAGTGACACGTCATCAGTATGGAGTTTCTGAGCTCGTTCCTCAGACGTCATTTCACAGGGAAACCAGCGACGTAAAATGTCGACTATTTTCTCTGGCTGCCTTGATTAGGGCTAGGAGTTTATTAGGACTGGAAAAGGATTCACATGGTGTCTACATAACATGATACCGCCTAACACTCTTAACGTTTTCCCAATTCGATTCTCAATAGTTCTCCCCTTTCATGGATATGTTAACCAGGAGGAAACATCCAAAAAGATTGGCCATGACATTCTAGAGAAAGGAAACTCCTATTTTCTTAGTGGCGATCTGCTCGTCAAAGATGAGTATGGCTATGTGTACTTCTATGATCGCATTGGAGATACGTTCCGCTGGAGAGGTGAAAATGTGTCCACTGCTGAAGTGGAGGCAACAATGAGCAAGATACTTGGTCTCCGGGATGTTGTTGTGTATGGAGTTCGAGTTCCAGGTACTGAAGGAAAGGCAGGAATGGCTGCAGTTGTTGATTCAGAAAGCAAGATTGATCTGAGTAGACTTGTCCAAGGTCTAAATGAGCAATTGCCACATTACGCTCATCCTCGTTTCTTGAGGATTGTTGACAGTGTTGCCACTACAGGAACATTTAAGTTCCAGAAAAACAAGTTGAGAGAAGAAGGATTTGATGTTAGAAAAATACAGGATAAACTACTGTATTATGACGTGAAAGAAGGGCAATATCTCTCGTTACACGAGGACACGTTTGGTAAAATCAACCAGGGTAAAATCAGAATTTAGCGTTTCATTCTCCCTCACCTAATTCGTTCGAGTGAAAAATATTTTCCTTCTTGTTCGGACGACACAAGAGAAGCAGCGACAAAAGACAACTAGAGAAAATACTGTTTGGGTAGCGCCTCATAGGCGCGAGTAGACCTGAAACCTGAAATAAATATTCCAGTACAGATGCCCTCCTTGTATACTGTGTAAACGATCGAACAGTAGTTCGTAATTAGAAAGTGTAAGAACGAATTCTTGACAAAAGATACAAAGAAAATAACGCATACTTGCTATGCCCTCAAACGAAGGAAAATTCATTTCACTGTTGTAATATAGTTTCTTTTTCCTGGAATCAGATTTAACGTAAGATTATTATAGGATAAACAAATACATTCAGTATGGTGCGAAAGAAAGACACTAACTTTAATAAACTATTGTTAAAATTCTCGCTGAGCTTGACCTTGTTTTGATACAAACCTCCTTTCCTTTTTTAACATAAGAACACCATGAAGAAAATAAGCTGGAAGGGCTGTATCGAAAAAAGTCAACTCAAGGCTCGTTTTCACCTACAATGGCAAAATAGGCCATTATTCTACTACGTAACCCTAGGACGTCTAATACCCCTGACGCAAAACAACTACTTTCCATTTTTTTTTTTGCACGACGACGACGTGAAAATGCCTCATTGCACGTTTTATGGACAATATTGTCTTTCCCTTTCTGAACTTGGATATGATTCTCAGGTAGTCAACGGAAATAATAGCGATCAAAATTGAAAGAACCCGAATTCACTTTCGATGCCGTTGCTGTCATCGGATCTTGAAAGCCTGTGGCAGGCGTCGAGGGGAGGGGAAAGGAGGAAAAAGGGACGGAGATTGTGGGATTTTCTCCTCCAGTCCCCATCCCCTTTTATTGCACCTACCACGCAGGCTAGATCTTAAGGTCCCTATAAAAATTACAGGCACTATTCAGGCCTTCGTCCCATTGAGAATATATTACAATTTTTAACATAATGTATTGATTGTCTTGGCAGGCAAATGCATGGTTTACTGTCTACAAATGAAAAAGATTGACAGCTGTCTCAGAGACAGCTATTGCAGGCATATTTTAAATTGGAATGTCAGTGTTTGTTTTACTTTTCAAGGAAAGAAGCGATCTAGTGATATTCTGAAGAAAATTGACTGAAAAAGGTAAATACTACATTGGTGAACGTTACCTGTTCAATTTATCTTTGTCTCTCAAATGAACTTATAGCCTGATTTTTTCTTCTCGTTAGTAAAACTGAAAGACGCTCGTTATTACTAGAAAAAGAATATACATGTGGGGCGACGGCAAAAGCATACTTACCCACCATTTAACTTACACACTGGTAAGAGAATTATAATGGCATAAGTCATATGTTATGGCAGTAACGTATATGATTTTGGCGTTAGCCGGCCGCGTTAGGTGGGTTGCGTTTTGGCAACTACATAACATTCACTACTTCTGAGGTAGTGATTATTTGCAATTGAACCGCGGAAGGATTTATCCTGTAAAAAGACCGTTGCAGTTATCTACCACAAACTAAGAAAGCAAAAAAATTACCTGAACGTGTTAGTAGATATACTGAACTTCCGTAGCTACAATATTTACATATCAAAGGACTAACTTTCCGATAATTGGAGGGAGCGGCTGAAAAACCAGATAGGGAGGCATGATCAATGCAAGAAAAACTGATAAAAAGATAAGGAGGGGGGGGGCGGGAGTAAAAACATTTACTAGACGGTGGGGGCTGGAGTGGAAGTTTAATTTTTTTTGACATGCTGGCATATGTGTGTTGGGGTAACATGGAGTGACACCAGGACTTCTCATTGTAACGTATTTAAAGCACAAAAAAATCCAAATATATAAAAACATTAACCAGTCGTATTGACAACAGCGACTGTAGAGGTGAGTCTAGTGAAGCAATTGGAATGGAATAAGCATGGATAATATCCAAGGAATAAGTCAGAAATAAGTTGACGAACTACTTGAAGCAGCATGTTAGGCTTTGATCACATTATACCGAATAGGTTCTGTGACGGCACGAAAAGCATATCGGATATGGATTCAGTTCACACTTGAAAAACGGTGAATTTTCGGCGCCATTTCTGCAACGGAGGGAAGTTGCGCCGCGCCGCGCCGAATTCTAACGTGGAGAATCACATATCGGATGAGCTCATGAGGTAAGAAAAATTGGCTATTTATGCATCCGAGAAATTGTGGTAGTGACTTGAAGTCACGTCACCGTACGTCAGACCAGGGCAACCCTTTAACCTTTATCCGCCTTGCGTAAGACCGCCCGCCAGCCGCCTGCCCAAACGTCCGCACCACAGGCATGCCCATATAAAATAACTCAATCAACAGGTTTGGCAACCCAAATGTAACTCGAGATTTTTTGGGCGGGAAATTGCAAGGCCAACCGCGTCTTGTCAGGACAACTCGGATGAATATTAATCGGATTAATATTAATCCTAATGATTATTATAATCCAGTAATAGATTATTATAATCCAGTGATAGATTATTATAATCAGTAATAGATTATTATAATCCATTACTGAGGTTTGAGCCGTGCCTTGATCAATTAGGATTACTATTAATCTTATGTAGGATTAATATTAATCAGATTAATATTAATCCTAATATTAGATCCAGTAATAGATTATTATAATCCATAACTGAGCTTTGAGCCGTACCTTAAACGATTAAGATTAATATTAATCTGATAAATATAATCCCACATAGCTCAAATTTGTACAAGTCTCTCAATAAAGAAAATATTCTATTCTAACCACGACGAATTTGGTACTTGTGCTAGTAGTTTTTTGAACAAAACTCTTAATTACATTCAGTCAATAACCGCACTCCTTATTATACGTTATTACATTTTAGTAGGAGAAGTCGGCATTTGTCTCAGCTCTGCTGGTAATACAGTTGCAACTGAATTTTTTGCAGGGCCATGAAGATTTTTAACGTAGAATAGAATAAAGATCTTAAGTAATAAAAAAAATAACAAAGTGAAAGGGATGTCAGTGCGCACATCATCAAAGGAAATCCTTGAATCTTTTCAGTTATTTCTAAAAGACTCAGTCTTTCTGAGTTTGATCCATAGAGATAGTTATTTCCCAAGGAGCATTTCATGATTTGGACCGTCTGCGTATAAGCTGGACTTAAAGTAGGAGTTTGTGTTAGAGGACTGGGTTTCAGGATTGGTGTCATAGAAGGAGCCATTGTTGTTGATGGGTTAGCTGGTGGCATCCACGAAGGCGTATGATTGACTGAAGTGTTGGCACCAATTTCTGCTGGACGGAAGAACTCTAGAGTTATGTTGGCAAGTGACCTTGCAGAAAACAAATCCTGTGTGCATTGATAACGATACTTTATACATGCCTTGTCATTCACTTGAACAAGAATGTCGCCATCTCTAATCTGGGAGAATGATGCCGACTGTTCGACAGCTTCAACAATCCAGCCTCCTCCAATTATTGTTTCCGGTGCTGCACTCACCCGGATTATAATAGAGATTAATATTAATCCGGATGATTATTATTAATAATAATCTAATCCTTCCAGTTTTTGCCGTGCCTTAATCTATTACTGGATTATAATAATCTATTGCTGGATTATAATAATCTATTACTGGATTATAATAATCTATTACCGGATTATAATAACCATATTATAATCTATTATTATTATAATCCACGGATTAATATTAATCCGAGTTGTCCTGTCTTGTGAAGCAAAGACAAAGACAAAATGAAAAGCGGAAATTGTTTCTATATCCGTGTTGTCTAAAGTATTTTAAGCTTAGATTAATTGTCATGTCCACAAATTGAATTTGGAATATTGAGAAAGAGAAAGACAGAAAAAACGAGAAAGAAGGCGACAGGCTAGCGGAGCTCAACGAGAAAATGAGCGCCAGAGAGCTAGAGCGAGAGACAAAAAACAAAGGAGACGAATTTCGCTAGAAGAACAGCATGAAAATTTTATACCGGAGGTGAGAAAATGAGAAATGCTAGCAGGCAGGGAGGCGGAAATGAGCAGCAATAGAAAAAAAAAAAAAAAAGGAACAGAAACACAAACAACAAAACTTTTTGTGAGCACAACGACATTTTTCCATAAAACGTGTAACTAGTCAGTTTCAAGTTACAACAACAACGGCAAAAAAAAGAGGAAAAAAAAGTGCGCTGCAGGTGCATAGTTGTTGTTTTTTGCTAATTAGACCTATTTTCTTCCGTTCTCGTTGCCGTCGCCGTTTAGTTCGAGTAAATTATAGGTTATTATAAAAAAAAAAAAATCGAAAGCTCAGCTTTTAGCCCTTGCTAAATCTATTGTGAAGTATTACTATGCCGGCCGGATAGCTCTCGTGTCGTCACGAAAAGCTATTCGGTTTAGTTTAAACATAGATTTTAATAGATATCAAGGTCAGTGGAGGTAAATCCGCACTAGTATGACGAGTTTTTTCTCTTCTTCGAACCTCTTCTCTTCTCCTCGTTCCCCTTCCTTTCAAAAGTCGGAAATGAGATATTTTTCGGGCTGGTGGACCCCAAAAAGTCACATCCGTTTGGCTTTCCTAAAGTCAAATGTTAAATATTCAGTGGCTTCGTTTTAGATATATATGTCCACTCGGACCTTATTGGAATTACAGGCGGCATATGCCGATATATATTTCTGTCCTCAAGCACGTTTTTTCTCCTTCACTAGCGAGTTTTTCTTTGATGTTAAACTGCAAAACTGACGCGACAACATTATTTACATCTTGTTGAATAAGACAAGCTATATTGTGTTAGGTCAGGTCTCCTCCGACACATGTAAATAAAGTGGTCTGAAGTGCCGGGTATTCTGCATTTCCCCGTGAAAAAAAAAAAAAAAAAAGCAAAGATGTCTGCGTGTGTAGAAATACCAGAATCACTAAAAAAATAGCAGACCGGGGAAACAATAGAAGATTGTTTTAAACTGTTCATGTATAATTGGTTCTATACTAGGCGTGACAAGTCACCGAGGACAAGTGTTTTGAATACTTTGCTGAATAGTTTCCATGCATGATCGCTCTTTTTCCTAGGTGCGGCACATTTGCTTGACCAGTTTGGCGTGACAGCAAGTTCGACTGAAAGCAATGGCGTTCACTTGGGCAGTAGTGGTAGCTGGTATACCGTTTCTTGCTTACTTCACCAAGCTTCCTTTATTTCTTGTACCAGTTCTTTTGTTTGGGGCGTTTTTGGCTTCAGGAGGAAAGTCCTTTCCCAGGATCTTCTTTCGAACATTTTTTCGTGATTTAAGGTATGTACCCTACATGACCTACATTGATTTGTACGGTAAGACTTTAAAAGTGTAATGAACATCCTCTTCATTTGCTTCATGGAAAGCCATAATTTGTAGACGCTGAGATCTTTTATGGCTTTCTTAGGCATGTAGAGCTTAATCAGATAGTCCAAAAATGGGTAAGATTTCGCTGAAATCACATACATTTATTATGCATACATGTTTTGACTCTATTCATGTCAAATGTCTGTGAAAAATTCATATCAACTGTCCGTGCAAATTTGAAATGGTCCAGCGCTCCAGCAAACTTGCAAACCCCCAAAAGGAAAAAATGTGAGATTCTGAATAGTGAGACTCACGACAAAGTCGTGAAACTTGGCAAGTTTGATCCAGTACTTTAAAGAAAGGTGGCCTGTAAGGAATATTAGTACCAGATGTACATTGCGTAACCGATCGCAGTTCCTGTGTGTTGTTCAATTTCAGCAAATTTTAAATTCAAATTTTACTCATTTAGCCATAAAGACAACACAATGAAATTTAAACCAGGGATAAAATTAATCCACAACAAAAGCACATTGACAAAGTTTTTGCACAAACGTACTGCTTCAAGAGCCTTCTCCTGCATGTAAAATTCTTCGCGTAGTAGTTGTTTCCAGTACTCCTCCAGCAGCTTTCCGTTCAAGATGGCCGCGTTGCACTTGCAAGAGGTGACACAGATTTCCTTTACTTCTTACCCAAGTTAGTGCTTTTCTATTGCCCCCTTTAGTTGCAGTTTCATAGTTATGGGCTTTCCTTTGATTTATTCCCTTCTAAACTAAACGCACATCAACTAAAATGTGCTCTACAGTCAAACGAACCCGAACACCTGAAATATTGTGGGAATGTTGAATGTGTCTAATATGACCAATCAAAACAGCGATCAGGACAGGCAAGCAGCAAAACTTGATTTAGTTTTCTTACGCTTCATGGGCTTTTTCCTTGCAACAAAATGACATTTCAGAAATATTTAGGTAGGGGTCATATGCTGAAGCAGAAGAACTAAACCACTCACAAAGCGTGGGAATGTGCATTGTGATTGGTTTATCCTTCTGCTTCCGACTCCAGCAATCTGGTTTTCATTGGATCATAAACGATGGAGTCATAAGCAGAGTCCGAAGAAAATGGAAATGTTCTGATTCTTCCGACCCTTACTCTGTTGTGCTCATGACTCTGCTTACGACTCTGATTTTTGATTTTCACAAGGTCATAAGTGCTCTTACAGCTCTGCACTTATGGCTCCAACTTTGACTTAGTTACAAGTGAAAACCAACCTTAAAACAATGCTAAAAAGAATATAGTTATGCTTTGAAATTTAAGCACCCTCATAAAAGCAATAATTTGCAGTTGAATTTTTCCGTAGCTTGCATGAACATTTCAAGCAACTTGTTTGGTCATGTGACTTTCCATAATTTTAGTAAAGCAAAAATGATGGTTTGCAGTTCAAATGGTGTTAAACTACCAAGATAGAATTCTGTAGAAATATCTCTGCTTCCGCTCATTATCATGAATGATAGTAACCAATATTATTGATTTCCCTTGCCAGAAAAGTTATTTTGTGAGCATTCATGATCATTTTAACTGCAAGTTGTTGGACCTATTGTTATTGCCTTTCTAAAACTGTAGAAAATCACATAATCAAACAGAAAGCTCGGAATGGTCATGCCAGCTATTTGAAAATTCAAATGCAAACAATAGTTTTTTAGGCTGCTATAACAGTTTAATGATTCTGGTAGTAAACATCCCCATCAAACTATCTTTAGTTTTCTTTCCAGTGGCTTTTAGATTAATTTTGTCACACAATGCTCCTCCCCATGATGATGCTTAAAACGGCTGTGAAAGAGACTTAATTATCTCATGATGTAACAAATCAATTATTTTGATAGGTTTATCTTCTTAGCTGCAAGCATTACCATAAAAATTAAGAAGCTCTTAAAGAATCAGAATACAATAGCAGAAGTTTTTGGACAAGTTGTGGCCAGACATCCTCAAAAGGCTGCCTTCATCTTTGGACAGAAAACATGGACATTTCAAGACGTCGAAGATTATTCCAACAGAGTTGCAAATTACTTCAAATCAGAAGGCTACAAAAAAGGAGACAAAGTGGCTCTATTTCTGGAATCATGCCCAGAATTTGTTTGTTTGTGGCTTGGGTTATCTAAACTTGGTGTAATAACTGCCCTTATCAACACCAACCTTAGACTTGATTCACTGTGCCATTGTATATCTATTGCAGATGCCAGGGCAATATTGTATGGATCTGACCTAGCAGGTAATAATTTGCTGAAGTAAATGCTCATGCAGTGCTTATCCTTATCCTATCCTTTGTTTTCTTAAATTCAAACCGAGGATAAAGTGAAACCACCATCTTAAACTTGTGCTCGTATCAGCAGTTATCAAAGGAGATTGAGGCCATTCTCAGGGAATTTTGAAGGCATAATATCGGATTTGTTTGGAAGGGTTTATACCACACCCCCCTTGGGGATGTCACGCTAACGATAGCTACATGTACACAGTCTGATTTAAGGTAGATATGTATTGCCTAGCTGCCAAACACAGGCTTTGTTTTATGAACACACATTATTTCCTGACCTTAGCAGGTTGCTATGGGGAAATTGCTCCTTCCCATTCATGGGAAAATTGTGTGAACCTGTGATAACAATGAGTTATTGGTTTCATAAACTGTGTTCGTCAGGTCATCCCACTGATTAAAAAATGCTGAGGTTTTTGGTTCAAATTTTGTTGAAGGCCAGTATTTTTCTCAGGCTTCTTTTTTCAGTTCCTTGAATTGCGTCAATCATTTGGCATATGGGTAACAAAGGTGGCAAATTAAAGAAACAATTAGAGAACTCAAACCTCCCACCAGCGTAATCCAGGGCCAAATCCCAGTGCCAACTTCATTTGTAGTTTTCTTTTATTTGTTTTCTTTCTTGCTTTCTTCTGGACTGAGTTTTCCCCTCTTCTCAAAAATCAACATTTCTAAATTTTAATGCAACAATGGTTAAAAGTAGAGAAAGAACCACCAAGTGGATTATTTTGCCACCATTCATTACATATTATGTCCATTTTAGGTTTGCTGTTCTGGTGAATTTTTTTTGTTAGTATGGAGAGTTAACATGCTATCAAAATTGTAAGATTCTAGGCTTAAGGGTTCAAGTTCACTCTTGTATTGCAATAGCATCTTCATATGTTAGTACATTCCTACGATGGTGATACTTTGTGCCTTAGTACTGCAATAGCTTTGTTGTACATTAGTATGTTCATACGCTGGTAATACTAAGAAAGACTACTTTCTATAATGCTTCCCAGCAGAATAGATAAGAACCATCGAGCTGACATTTTTGCACATTTACCTTATAATAATATTTTTGTTTCAGTTGATATAAAACTAGCAAAATTTAATACCTTGTTCAGGCTCATTTAGTCAAAATTGCGGTGTCTTCAAACCTAAAAATGGGCATGGTATAATTCATTATAATAATGAATTAGTCTTATATTGTCCAGTTGCAGTGAAGGACATTCGCAATCGGATGCCTGAAAAAATGCAGTTCTACTGCTTAGGAGGTGTTTCTTCCTTGGATGACTCACCAGTCAGCTTGATCAAAGAACTAGAAACATTTCAACCAAAACCACCTGATGTTAATCCCCAAAACTCAACTACAAGTAAAGGCAAGTGTTTTTGTAACAAGCAAAATACGTGATTCTTATATAAGATCAACAAAATGATAATGAGTAGTTCCAGAAAATATCCATATCCCCCACAGAGGGCACTTTTGCTTTAGCCTTCCCACTTCCCTGGAAAAGGGGTACTTGTCAGACCCTCCCCCCACCCCCTGGAATTTCCGTAATTTTCCAACTTGGTTAGGCACCCCCTGGAAAGAATAATTATGTCAAAAATGCTGTTGCCCTATACTATAATGCAAAAGTTAATTGTTTTTGCAATGAAGAGAGAAAAAATCCTTTTATTCATGTTAGTACAGTGTCTAATAATCTCAATTTTGCCCTGTTAAGGTTTTTTGTTATTAATTAAAAGTAAGTCACTGAGAAACATGGAGGTCGATACCTTACACATAAGAAAATGATGCCCTCTGTAACTTAACACCGAGTGGACTTCAATTGCTTCCTTTCAGTTAACAAGAATCACTTCTTGAATTTTACCAGGGCCACTTTTGTCTTGGCAACCCACGTGGAAGGGTGGTTTTCATCAACAAGTTTGTCGAGCGACACTAAAATCTTTATTATTGCAAATATTCTTTAGAGATGAAAACAAGGTGTAATGAATAATGCGAAAAGAGAAAATGTTAGGGAATCCCCCATTTTGAACAGTTGAGAGTTTTCGCATGTCACTAACGTAAATATTGCATGACAAAGGTTATGTGAAACAGTGTTTTTTGGTTTTTTATTAGTTAAAGCAGTGATAGACTTTCTTGTAATGAGTCTTAATTATTTGTCGGCCAATATTTGACGAAGTTTCCTGTAGCGAGTGTGAATTGTAAGGTATTGAAATGCATGAACAAAGCTTGAAAGGCACAAACAAAGTTTCGCGCATGCAAGTTTAATAAGATAAGATTTTTGTTTTGTCGTAGTGAACACAGTTCAACAGCGACTAAGCTTTGTCATCGTTAGGATGAATACTGTAAAACACACAGGGATCTCATTTATTGATAAGTAGCAAATATAGTCGCATTAACCATTCTGTTCCAAAACTAATCGAATTAATATTTGGCCCTAAGCCAATTTAATGAATAATTAATTTTCTTTGAATTATTTCAATATACTTCTAAATCAGAAAGGTAAACAATTATGTCCAGTAAAGGTGAGGCTATAAAAACGCTCTAGCAATGGTTTAATGCAAATAAGGAAAGAGGAAAGGGCAAGGGAAGGAGGAGGGAAAAAGTAATTTGTTCGCATGGCGAGTGTGTTAGAACGAATGACTGCGTTGCAGCAAAGGTCACATGTAATTAAAACTCCAGAACAATAGATGAGGGTTCAATACATTAACATGAGTCAAAACTCCCAATCCTAGGCTATCAAGTTACGCAGTTTTTCTCACCTGTTCAGATCGATTACATAATAATAAGATATTTCTTAACAACAAGAATCCAAAGTAGCTAAGAATACCAAGGAGAAAAACATAAAAATTCTACATCAACGTCTAATGAATAATGTGAAAAGACAAAATGTTAGGGAATCCCGCATTTTTGAACAGTTGAGAATTTGCGCATCTCGCTAACGTAAATATTGCGTGACAAAAAGGTTATTTAAAAATATTTTGTTTTGTTGCTTCATAAGTCAAAGCAGTGATAGACTTCCTCCTAATGAGTTTTAATTGTTTGTCGGAAAATATTTGACGAAGTTTCCTGTAGGGAGTGATAATTGTAAGGTATTGAAACGCATAAACAAGGCTTGGCGCATGCAGGTTTAATAAGTTAAGATTTTTGCTTTGTCGTAGTGTACACAGTTCTACGTCGACCAAGCTTTGTCATCGCTAGGATGAATACTGTAACAATATTTTGCAATAGACAGGGATCTCATTTATTGATAAGTGGTAAATATAGTCGCATTAAAGCATTCCGTGTGCAAACTAATCGAATTAATATTTGGTTACAGTTGTTGCTCCCTACTTCAAATTTCTGAACCAGCGATAGATCTCAGCGAACACTCAAAAAAGTAACGAAATAGTAACGAAAAGTGACGAGCCGGCGATATATCTCAGTCAGCGATATATCCCTAACAATGTAACTTTGAAAACACAGAAACGCGTTGTATTTTATGACCGGTGCCAGCCTTCGGCTAGGCCCCGGTAAAAACATGTCAGAAGAAGGCCTAGAACGGGATCACATTACAGTGAATACCACAATCTGCACAATATATTGTGAAATACCGTTACAGCTAGATAACCAGAAGTTTATTTAATGAGCCAGTGACAACTATCTATTGTATAAGCCGTGAAAAAAAAAAACATTCAACTGAACTTTAATACAATGTCATCAATGAAAACAACAATTCTTGTTTTAAAAGACTGTTAACAGTAAATTAACCAATAGCTTGCTTGACAGAGAAGCTGTTAGTTTTTGATAACTCACCAGTCTTAGAGCCCCCCACCCACGCAGAAATTGTACCCCCCCCCTTTCCCTTTGGAATTTATGTTGCCCTTAGCTGGGGGGTATGTAAAATTTCTGGAACTACATATAATACATAACAATTGTAAAGGACACGTAGGACTCATTCCACATAGTCAGACCTTTATTATGAGGTCACAATTGGGGAATCACCAATGTACACAAACGTTAAAAAACACATGCCAAGTCTTAAATATCCTGTCATGTTTGATTTTATTTTACTGCTACACAGATTTTTCAGTTTACCTGTATTTTGTGTGTTTTCATGCAGTTGATTTTGTGTAATAAATATGCCTTTTTATTTTTATTATTTTGTGACAAAAATTAATACTTGAAATGTTTTATTTCCTATTAGATGCTTTAATGTATATCTACACTTCAGGAACAACTGGATATCCAAAGCCTGTTGTTATAACTCATCAAAAGTAAGCAATATACACTATATAATAGTGACGACACGACCCCCTCTGTCTCCTCCACCACCCTTGCTGCTGAAAAAACAATGTAAGAAATATAATAGTAATGATTAAGGAAACCACTAGTTAAGATCTGGAACTTTTGGCATGGGTCTTTTAAAAACTGTAAAAAATTCCTCAAAGCTGCAAATTTCTTTTCTAAAGGTGTCCGTCGTCTTGGTCATTGTGTTGTTGACAGGAGAGACTTGAGGGACATCAAATTTTTTAATGCACAAATCAGGCAGTTAAATAGAGTGTCAGTAAAACTTGAATTTAATACACATTAGGAATATGGTTAATCGTCTATGTGAAACCACCTCATGTAAGTGACGCCCTTATATGTTACATTAACTAGAACCCCCAGTAAATGACCACTTCTCATAAGTGACTACAACCACTTTTTTGCTTGATGGTTTTATCATTTCCCATGATATTACAACCTCTTGAAGCAACCACTTCCCCACTTTGTTCACATCATGTACTTCACTGCTCAGAGTATACAAAGAACTTTCAGTGACAAAGTGGAACTAAACTTGTAGGAACTTAGAATCGATTAAAAATTGCATGTAGTAAATGATCTTTCAAAAAGTATACCTGTCTGGACCTCTTTTGGAAGAGAGAAGAGACTCTCTGTTTGTTGATTCTTTTAAGCAACCACCTCCCATAATCAACTCACTAAATCTAGCCTTCTCATTTTGGGTAGTTACTCACAGGGGGTTGGACTATACAGTGTAGTCAAGTTTTTCCTTATACTTTACCGCCTCAACCTACATAGCATCTGTGACAAAATGTTGCTTATCTCGGTAAAATCACAGGAATTCAATGAACATATAGCAGCCATGTTACCAAGTTGTTTCAGTTATTTTTGTCTAGCCTGAGTACAGGTATTCATTCACTTATAGTCAGTTCTGCAAATATAAACTTCACTTTTTCTAAGCACAATATATACGTGGGTGTCTTTACAGCATCAACACAAAGAATCCTTTGTAAACATTTGTTTGTAAATTTTTATTATTAAATAGTTTTTTCTCAACTAGAATGGGATAATTATGTTGTGGTTCCATTTTCTCCCTGTTTAAATTTTATTTTTGTTCATTTTTGGGTATGTCAATGGGGGAGAATGAGTTTGAAATAAAACAATGTAGAACTTTAACCTCAGCTTGAGAAAACAGCCAAAATTTTGTGACGCTACCATTGGTTTCCCTGTGGAATTATATTTAAAGAAACAAGCAAAGAAATTCCTTACTGTTGATGCATCACTACCCATATCTGGGTAGTGCTTCTGATTG